>NC_141874.1:124781741-124933256 GCF_056163025.1 Triticum urartu | reverse complement strand
TAACCATGATTAGTTTATACACTCTGCAGAGGTTTGCACACTTTTCCCCACAAGACTCGATCGCCTCCGTTAGGTTTCTCGCACTACATGATGTTTGAGAAGACGGATGACCGAGACATAGTCTTTCAGAAGCGCTAGCACCTTACGATCGGGTAGACCGTACCACCTACATCCCCTACATCTGCTAGTCTACCACTGTAAGAGTTTGCACGACTTAGTCAACTATGCTAGAGCTCATAATAGCTTGTGGCTGCACACGGAAGTTTCTAGCATGAAAAATCTCATGATCCCTTTGAGCCTGGGTGGCGGTCCAAAAGAAAACAGGCAAATCCTGGATTACCCGGGTGCCTCAATCCACCCAGATGTGTGTTTAAGTTGCCACCTTAGATAAACCATTAATTAACAAACTCACATCTGTCATGGATATCACTCACCCAATCCACGTTTACTAGCATAACATAGCAATAATAAGCAAACGTAGAAGTAACTCCCAAAGGTTTGATAATAAACAGGTAATAGGTACTACCTCAACTACTTCCCATCCCACAATTTAATTAGATCCTAATCATGCAATGTTTGAGGATTTGATCTAATGCAATAAAACTGGGTAGTAGGAAAGGTATGATCAAGTGTTACTTGCCTTGCTGATGATCCGTGAAACCTAGAGATTCGAAGTAACAGGCGGCGCACTCCGGGTATTCTATCGCAGACAAAAAACAAGCATACAATAAGTACTCATCTAATGGACAGGTAAAACTCAAGTAAGAGATCTAACCAGAAAGTTCAACTTAAGAACTCCGGTTTGCAAAAAGAATCAAATCGAATGAAGCAACGAAAGTTAAACGGCGAAAGAAAACAACTTCGTTCTACTAATCTGGATCTAAGGCAATTTTTACAGTGGCAAAAACTTGTTTAAGTTGGTTAGACGGATAGAGGCTTTCGAGACGAAACTCCAGGCGCTTGAATCGCCTGATTCCGATAAACGAGCGAAAAGTTATACTAAAATGGAAATCGGATCAGAAATCGCGATCAGAAAATAATCGCGGAAAATCCGGGAAAAAGAAAAACGACGAACGGATTAATGAACGAACATTTGTTAAACGGATCTAAACCACGAATACGTTCGTTAAAACGAACGAACGAGCGAACGCTCGCTATTTAACCTAAACCGAAAAAAACCAATCTAAATAAAAAACGAAAGCTAAAAAAACCGAGGAAAAACCGACGGAAAAACCGAACGGTATTTTTGAGAAAACGGCGGCGCTGAAATGAAGGCACCTCGGGCGGCGGGTCGGCGGCGGGCGGCGTGGGCGGCGGCGCGGGGCTCGAGGGCGGGCGGGGCTGGCGGCTAGGGTTTGGCCCGGGTCTGGGCTGCGGCTTATAAAGCCTGCTGGGCTAGGAGTCCTAGTCGGACACGGCCCGGTTAGGTCGGTGCGCGTTTTTTTAAATAAATATGTGCAGAAGAAAAATAAAAAGAAATACTAAACGGACTCCAAAAATCCCGAAATAAAATTTCCTGGGCTTCTAGAATAAAGGCGCACAAGGTGAACATTTATTTGGGGCCTAAATGCAATTTTGAAAAACGGACATTTTTCCTAAATTCAAATAAAATACCGAAAAACTCCGAAATAAAATCTTACTTGATTTTATTATTAAATCCTCAATATTTCTTTATTTTGGGAAAGTCATTTTATTCCCTCTCTCATATTTTTGTAATAGAAATGATTGATGATAAATAATTAAAATCAAATGATCCTATTCTCAATTTTTGAGAAAACTCAAATATGAAAATAACGAAATCCCCAACTCTCTCCGCGGGTCCTTGAGTTGCGTAGAATTTCTAGGATCAAAACCAAAAGAAAATAAAATATGATATGCAATGATGATCTAATGTATAACATTACAAATTGAAAATTTGGGATGTTACATCAGTATTTGATACTAGTTCAGTTGCTAAGATTAGTAACTCGAAACGGGAGTTGCAGAATAAACAGAGACTAGTTAAGGGTGATGTGATGATGTGTGTTGGAAATGGTTCCAAGATTGATATGATCATCATCGCACACTCCCTATACTTTCGGGATTAGTGTTGAACCTAAATAATTGGTATTTGGTGTTTGCGTTGAGCATGAATATGATTTGATCATGTTTATTGTAATACGGTTATTCATTTAAGAGAATAAATTGTTGTTCTGTTTACATGAATAAAACCTTATATGGTTACACACCCAATGAAAATGGTTCATTGGATCTCGATCATAGTGATACACATATTCATAATATTGAAACCAAAAGATGCGAAGTTAATAATGATAGTGCAACTTATTTGTGGCACTGCCGTTTAGGTCATATTGGTGTAAAGCACATGAAGAAACTCCATGCCAATTGGATTTTGGAATCACTTGATTATGAATCACTTGGTGCTTGCGAACCATGCCTTATGGGCAAGATGACTAAAGACTCCGTTCTCCGGAACAATGGAGCGAGCAACTGACTTATTAGAAATAATACATACTGATGTATGCGATCTGATGAGTGTTGAAGCTCGCGGGGGGTATCGTTATTTTCTGACCTTCACATATGATTTGAGCAGATATGGGTATATCTACTTGATGAAACATAAGTCTAAAACATTTGAAAAGTTCAAAGAATTTCAGAGTGAAGTGGAAAATCATCATAAAAAGAAAAATATGGTTTCTACGTTCTGATCGCAGAGACAAATATTTGAGTTACGAGTTTGGTCTTCAATTAAAACTATGTGGAATAGTTTCACAAATTCGTGCCACCTGGAACACCACAGCATAATGGTGTGTCCGAACGTCATAACCGTACTTTATTGGATATAGTGCAATCTATGATGTTTCTTACAGATTTACCAACATCGTTTTGGGGTTATGCATCAAAGACAGCTGCATTCACGTTTAAAAGGGAACCATCTAAGTCACCATCTAAGTCCGTTGAGATGACACAATCCGAACTGTGGTTTGGCAAGAAACCAAAGTTGTCGTTTCTTAAAGTTTGGGGTTGTGATGCTTATATGAAAAAGTTTCATCCTGATAAGCTCAAACCCAAATCGAAGAAATATGTCTTCATAGGATACCCAAAGGAGACTGTTGGGTACACCTTCTATCACAGATCCGACGGCAAGTTATTCATTGCTGAGAATGGATCCTTTCTAGAGAAGGAGTTTCTCTCGAAAGAAGTGAGTGGGAGGAAAGTAGAACTTGATGAGGTAACTGTACCTGCTCCCTTATTGGAAAGTAGTTCATCACAGAAATCTGTTCCTGTGATTACTAGACCGATTAGTGAGGAAGCTAATGATGATGATCATGTAACTTCAGATCAAGTTACTACCGAACCTCGTAGGTAAACCAGAGTGAGATCCGCACCAGAGTGGTACGGAAATCCAGTTCTGGAGGTCATGTTACTTGACCATGACAAGCCTACGAACTATGAGGAAGCGATGATGAGCCCAGATTCCGCGAAATGGCTTGAGGCCATGAAATCTGAGATGAGATCCATGTATGAGAACAAAGTATGGACTTTGATTGACTTGCCCAATGATCGGCGAGCCATTGAGATTAAATGGATCTTCAAGAGGAAGACGGACGCTGATAGTAGTGTTACTATCTACAAAGCTAGAATTGTCGCAAAAAGGTTTTCGACAAGTTCAAGGTGTTGACTACGATGAGAGTTTCTCACTCGTATCTATGCTTAAGTCTGTCTGAATCATGTTAGCAATTGCCGCATTTTATGAAATCTGGCAAATGGATGTCAAAACTGCATTCCTGAATGGATTTCTGGAAGAAGAGTTGTATATGATGCAGCCGGAAGGTGTTGTCGATCCAAAAGGAGCTAACAAAGTGTGCAAGCTCCAGCGATCCATTTATGGACTGGTGCAAGCCTCTCAGAGTTGGAATAAACGCTTTGATAGTATGATCAAAGCATATAGTTTTATACAGACTTGCGGTGAAGCCTGTATTTACAAAAAAGTGATTGGGAGCACTACATCATTTCTGATAAGTATATGTGAATGACATATTGTTGATCGGAAATAATGTAGAATTATTCTGCAAAGCATAAAGGAGTGTTTTGAAAGAAGTTTTTCAAAGAAAGACCTCGGTGAAGCTGCTTACATATTAAGCATCAAGATCTATAGAGATAGATCAAGACGCTTGATAAGTTTTTTCAATGAGTACATACCTTGACAATATTTTGAAGTAGTTCAAAAATAGAACAGTCAAAGAAAGATTCTTGGCTGTGTTACAAGGTGTGAAATTGAGTAAGACTCAAAGCCCGACCACGGCAGAAGATAGAAAGAGAATGAAAGTCATTCCCTATGCCTCAGCCATAGGTTCTATAAAGTATGCCATGCTGTGTACCAGATCTATTGTATACCCTACACTGTGTTAAGCAAGGGAGTACAATAGTGATCTAAGAGTAGATCACTGGACAGCGGTCAAAATTATCCTTAGTGGAATAAGGAAATAATTCTCAATTATGGAGGTGACAAAAGGTTCGTCGTAAAAAGTTACGTCAATGCAAGTTTTGACACAGATCTGGATGACTCTAAGTCTCGATCTAGATACATATTGAAAGTGGGAGCAATTAGCTAGAGTAGCTCCGTGCAGAGCATTGTAGACATAGAATTCGCAAAATACTTACGGAACTGTATGTGACAGACCCGTTGACTAAAATTATCTCACAAGCAAAACATGATCACACCTTAGTACTCTTTGGGTGTTAATCACATAAACGATGTGAACTAGATTACTGACTCTAGTAAACCCTGTGGGTATAGGTCACATGACGATGTGAACTATGGGTGTTAATCACATGGTGATGTGAACTATTAATGTTGAATCACATGGCGATGCGAACTAGATTATTGACTCTAGTGCAAGTGGGAGACTGAAGGAAATAGGCCCTAGAGGCAATAATAAAGTTATTATTTATTTCCTTATATCATGATAAATGTTTATTATTCATGCTAGAATTTTATTAACCGGAAACATAAGACATGTGTGAATACATAGACAAACAGAGTGTCACTAGTATGCCTCTACTTGACTAGCTCGTTAATCGAAGATAGTTATGTTTACTAACCATGAACAAAAGAGTTGTTAATTGATTAACGGGATCGCATCATTAGAAGAATGATGTGATTGACATGACCCATTCCATTAGCTTAGCACCCGATCGTTTAGTATGTTGCTATTGCTTTCTTCATGACTTATACATGTTCCTATGACTATGAGATTATGCAACTCCCGTTTGCCGGAGGAACACTTTGTGTGCTACCAAATGTCACAACATAATTGGGTGATTATAATGGAGCTCTACAGGTGTCTCCAAAGGTACATGTTGGGTTGGCGTATTTCGAGATTAGGATTTGTCACTCCGATTGTCGGAGAGGTATCTCTGGGCCCTCTCGGTAATGCACATCACATAAGCCTTGCAAGCATTGCAACTAATGAGTTAGTTATGAGATGATGTATTACGAAACGAGTAAAGAGACTTGTCGGTAACGAGATTGAACTAGGTATTGAGATACCGACGATCGAATCTCGGGCAAGTAACATACCGATGACAAAGGGAACAAACTATATTGTTATGCGGTCTGACCGATAAAAGATCTTCGTACAATATGTGGGAGCCAATATGAGCATCCAGGTTCCGCTATTGGTTTGTTGACCGGAGACATGTCTCGGTCATGTCTACATTGTTCTCGAACCCGTAGGGTCCGCACGCTTAACGTTACGATGACAGTTTCATTATGAGTTTATATATTTTGATGTACCGAAGTTTGTTCGGAGTCCCGGATGTGATCACGGACATGACAAGGAGTCTCGAAATGTTCGAGAAATAAAGATTGATATATTGGAAGCCTATGTTTGGACATCGGAAGTGTTCCGGGTGAAATCGGCATTTTACCGGAGTACCGGGAGGTTACCGGAACCCCCCCGGTAACCTAATGGGCCTTAATGGGCCTAGTGGAGGAAGAGGAGAGGAGGCCTAGGGGCTGCCGCGCGCCCCTCTCCCATGTCCGAGTTGGACAAGGAGGGGGGCGGTGCCCCCCCTTTCCTTTCTTCCCTCTCCTCCTTCCCCCCAAGTCCTAATCCAACTAGGGAAGGGGGGGGGGAGTCCTACTCCCGGTAGGAGTAGGACTCCTCAGGCGCGCCTCCTCCTAGAGCCGGCCGCACCCCCCTTGCCCCTTTATATACGGGGGCAGGGGTCACCCCTAGACACACAATTTGATCTCCAAGATCGTTCTCTTAGCTGTGTGCGGTGCCCCCTTCCACCATAGTCCTCGATAATATTGTAGTGGTGCTTAGGCGAAGCCCTGCGACAGTAGAACATCAAGATCGTCACCACGCTGTCGTGCTGACGGAACTCTTCCCCGACACTTTGCTGGATCAGAGTCCGAGGATCGTCATCGAGCTGAACGTGTGCTAGAACTCGGAGGTGCCGTAGTTTCGGTGCTTAATCGATCGGGCCGTGAAGACGTACGACTACATCAACCGCGTTTTCATAACGCTTCCGCTGTCGGTCTACGATGGTACGTAGATTACTCTCTCCCCTCTCATTGCTATGCATCACCATGATCTTGCGTGTGCGTAGGAAAATTTTGAAACTACTACGTTCCCCAACACTAAAGACGTGTTGTTAAAGTGCATGATCTTTTACTTCCAAGCAATAATATTGACTATGTTCATATTTTCTGTTGCTACAGTACAATTTAAACCAGCCAACTCCATATCAGTACTACTCCAAACAGAAACTGGAATGATTTTTAATGGATTTTCCAAGTTCAACAGGTTGAGCATTTTTCTGAAACTTTTATGCACATGAAAGACTAGCCTTAGTTTGACAGTACAATGAACAAGTAAATTAAACGGTACTGAAACATAGCTATTTATAGGTGAATATAAATACGGTCGTCTCCCTATAGAAATGTAAAAGTTCCTTTCTTTCTCTCATTTACCCGCAGCTCAAGGCCAGCAGCAGCAAGCAACAAAAGCAAGCAGCAGCGGCAAGCAAAACAACCAGCAACATCAAGCAACAAAGCAAGGAGCCATCAGCGGGAACAATAGCAAGCAGTAAAGCAAGCCAACAGCGAGCAGTAGTAGCAGGCAGAGATGACTCCTCACCTTGCTATTCGTGGTAGGGTCGGGCGGAGCAGCGGAGGTGAGAGGACGGACGGCGGCAAGTTTCGGATGGCGCGTCAATGGCGGTTAGTGGTCGAGGAAGAAGTAGGAGGGACCCACGTCTTCGAGTCCGTAGTCTAGAGGAGACGCGGATGATGCGGAGCCCGTCACAGCCCCTAGATCTACTGGGGGAGGAGGATGACCGCGGCGGCGTCGCAACAGCGGCGGAGCGGCCTACAGAACCGAGAAAAGCAACCTTAGTTCAAGATGTACCTGCACGCCGGTGCCCGGAATCACCATTAAAGGGACGGCAAGAGCAACAATGGAGCTAGGGTACTACCTAGGAGCAAGAGCGCACCGGTGAAACGAGGTAGTCGACGGCGGCCTCCAGCGGGCGTGCATGTCGGAGCCGGAGGCGTGAGCGTCGATCCGGAGCGACTGCTGGTGGATCCCACCGGTGTCAATGGCTGGCGTTGCAACGGCAATCGACGGCGTCCCCGGCGAGCTTGACAAGAAAGGGGATCCAGGGGGAGGAAAAGAGTGAGGAATGAGGTAGTGGAGTGGAGGAGGAGACAAGATGAAGAGACAGCTGGGCGGGGGGTTGTGGCCCTTGCCGGCGTGTGTCCCTTGGAGTTGGGTAGCTGACGCTGCTGGACTCACCCAAGAGACCCACTGGTCAGTGGCAAAAGGAGGGGTTGAAATAAAATAAAAATAAAGAAATTGGTTGGAATATCTCTTTCTTCTCTACTCCTTCTAAGCTTCTCCGGATTAGCATATATTTAAATATTTCGGTGCTCAAAACTCTACAAAGTGTCTTGAAAATTTTCACAGATGCACATATATATATATAAGTAGTATTCTATTTTGTTTTGTCTAAAATGAAAATTCCAAACAAAAACAAAGTCACAATTTGTATCTCTATGATGAATAACGGAAGTTTCAATTGCTAAATTTAAACTAAGATTTTTAGAATAAATTGGGGTCTCTAAGCTTCTCGCATGTAATCCATCAACTAAATGTATTATATTCTTATAAGTGCAACTAGCGCTCAGTTTTATTTAATTTTGGATTAATAAGGTGGGCAATAATACATTATATGTTCTCAGTTGCTTGATTGGAACATCATAGTTTTGCTAACCGATTGCAACGCACGGGCATTTTACTAGTGCATATGAAACATCCAAGGTTGATAATATAATAGCGTGGAACAATAAAAAATTATAGATACGTTGGAGACGTATCAAGCATCCCCAAGCTTAATTCATGCTCGTCCTCGAGTAGGTAAATGATAAAAACAAATTTTTTGATGTGGAATGCTAACTAACATATTTATCCATGTAATTCTATTTATTGTGGCAAGAATATTTAGATCCATAAGATTCAAGACAAAAGTTTAGTATTGACATCAAAATAATAATACTTCAACCATACTAACAAAGTAATTATGTCTTCTCAAAATAACATGGCCAAAGAAAGCTATCCCTACAAAATCATATAGTCTGGCTATGCTCTATCTTCATCACACAAAATATTTAAATCATGCACAACCCCGATGACAAGCCAAGCAATTGTTTCATACTTTTGATGTTCTCAAAATTTTTCAATATTCACGCAATACATGAGCATGAGCCATGGATATAGCACAATAGGTGGAATAGAATGGTGGTTGTGGAGAGGACAAAAGGAGAAGATAGTATCACATCAACTAGGCGTATCAACGGGCTATGGAGATGTCCATCAATAGATATCAATGTGAATGAGTAGGGATTGCCATGCAACGGATGCACTAGAGCTATAAGTGTATGAAAGCTCAAAAAGAAACTAAGTGGGTGTGCATCCAACTCGCTTGCTCATGAAGACCTAGGGCATTTTGAGGAAGCCCATCATTGGAATATACAAGCCAAGTTCTATAATGAAAGATTCCCACTAGTATATGAAAGTGACAACATAGGAGACTCTCTATCATGCAGATCATGGTGCTGCTTTGAAGCACAAGTATGGTAAAAGGATAGTAGCATTGTCCCTTCTCTCTTTTTTCTCTCATTTTTTGGGCCTTCTTTTTTTTCTTTTTTATTTTTCGTCCAGAGCCTCATCCCGACTTGTCGGGGAATCATAGTCTCCATCATCCTTTCCTCACATGGGACAATGCTCTAATAATGATGACCATCACACTTTTATTTACTTACAACTCAAGAATTACAACTCGATTCTTAGAACAAAATATGACTCTATACGAATGCCTCCGGCGGTGTACCGGGATGTGCAATGACTCATGAGTGACATGTATGAAAGAATCATGAACGGTGGCTTTGCCAAAAATACGATGTCAACTACATGATCATGCAAATCAATATGACAATGATGGAGCATGTCACAATAAACGGAACGGTGGAAAGTTGCATGGCAATATATCTCAGAATGCCAATGGAAATGCCATAATAGGTAGGTATGGTGGCTGTTTTGAGGAAGGTAAATTGTGGGTTTATGGTACCAGTGAAATTGCGTGGTACTAGAGAGGCTAGCAATTGTGGAAGGGTGAGAGAGCGTATAATCCATGGACTCAACATTAGTCATAAAGAACTCACATACTTATTGCAAAAATCTATTAGTTATCGAAACAAAGTACTACGCGCATGCTCCTAGGGGGATAGATTGGTAGGAAAAGACCATCGCTCATCCCCGACCGCCACTCATAAGTAAGACAATTAATAAATAAATCATACTCCGACTTCATCACATAACGGTTCACCATATGTGCATGCTACGGGAATCACAAACTTCAACACACGTATTTTTCAAATTCACAACTACTCTACTAGCATGACTCTAATATCACCATCTTCATATCCCAAAACAATCTCAAGTACCAAACTTCTCATAGTATTCAATGCACTTTATATGAAAGTTCTTATTATACCCATCTTAGATGCCCATCATATTAGGACTAAATTCATAACCAAAGCAAATTACCATGTTGTTTAGGACTCTCAAAATAATATAAGTGAAGCACGAGAGTTCATCTATTTCTTCAAAATAAAACCACCGCTGTGCTCTAAAAGGATATAAGTGAAGCACTAGAGCAAATGACAAACTACTCCGAAAAATATAAGTGAAGCTCAATGAGTAGTCGAAGAATTATGCAACTATGTGAAGACTCTCAAACATTTAATAATTTAAGATCTTGGTATTTTATTCAAACATCAAGCAAAAAAAAATAAAAAAAATGACGCTCCAAGCAAAACACGTATCATGTGGTGAATAAAAATATAGCTCCAAGTAAAGTTACGGATGAACGAAGACGAAAGAGGGGATGCCTTCCGGGGCATCCCCAAGATTAGGCTCTTGGTTGTCCTTGAATATTACCTTGGGGTGCCTTGGGAATCCCCAATATTAGGCTCTTGCCACTCCTTATTCCATAGTCCATTGAATCTTTACCCAAAACTTGAAAACTTCACAACACAAAACTTAACAAAAACTCATAAGCTCCGTTAGTATAAGAAAATAAATCACCACTTAGGTACTGTTGTGAACTCATTCTAAATTCATATTGATGTAATATCTACTGTATTCCAACTCATATATGGTTCATACCCTCCGATACTACTCATAGATTCATCAAAATAAGCAAACAACACATAGAAAACAGAATCTGTCAAAAAGTGAACAGTCTGTAGTAATCTGGATCAAACATATACTTATGGAACTCATAAAATTCTGAAATAAATTGGTTGACGTGAGGAATTTATCTATTAATCATCTGCAAAAATAATTAACTAAATAGCACTCTCCAGTAAAAATGGCAGCAAATCTCGTGAGCGCTAAAGTTTCTGTTTTTTACAGAAAGATCGCAAAGACTTTCCCCAATTCTTCCCAAAGGTTCTGTTCATCATAATAAATTTGCATATCAAAACTTGGGAGGCTAAAAATATCATCTTCATTAAACATAGCATCCCCAAGCTTGGGACAAACATTAATTGCAGAAAATATATTCTCAAACATGTCATTCTCATCAAACATAGCATCCCCAAGCTTGGGCCTTTTCATATCATAAGCATAATCACTCTCATCATTAATAGAATGGATAGCACCAATGGTATAGCAATTATCACCATCACAATAAGCAATAGGAGCAACATTATTTGGGAGGGATACCTTTCTACCTTTACTTCTCCATCTTTCCTTTTTCTTCTTCACATCATGTGTGGGTTTAACCCTCTTTTTTGAGCTCCTTATTAATGAGATTGGTTGAATAGAAGGCTCCTCCTCGTTACCTGATTCATCATAAGAAATAATAGGATGATATTGGGAAGTCTCTTCCCTTTCATTAGCATTCTCTTCATATTCTATATGTTTTCTTGTCTTTATGTAATTGGCAATATAAGGATTTTCAATGCAATTCACCGCACAATACATAAAAATTTCTTCTAGATCAAAAGCAAGAACTTTATCAAGGACAAATTCTGGAAGATCCTTAGTTATACGTTTCATTTCATCATAACCCAAAAGCAAACTAAGTTCATTATGATATGCAAGGGAAATCAAGTCATCACAATTCTTGGACACGATTCGATCATGAAACAATTTGCATTGGAGACTTAAATGACCACATTCATTGCAAAGTTCACAAGTACGGCTAAGAAAGTTTAAATTTTCAGCACAAACATCTATCCTTTCTTGCAACCATTTAGTTTCCAAATACTTATGCCTCTTGCAAAATCTATCTTCCCTATTTGGTGTGTACTTGCAAACTCTATGCACTCCACAAAAATTGACATGCTCATAAGAGACATTTTCATTATGACTAGTGCAATCATCATTAGTACTATGGATATTCAAGGAGTTCATACTAACAACATTGCAGTCATGCTCATCATTCAAAGATTTAGTGCCAAACATTTTATATACTTCTTCTTCTAGAACTTGAGCACAATTTTCCTTTCCATCATTCTCACAAAAAATATTAAAAAGATGAAGCGTATGAGGCAAACTCAATTCCATTTTTTTGTAATTTTCTTTTATAAACTAAACTAGTGATAAAACAAGAAACTAAAAGATTCAATTGCAAGATCTAAAGATATACCTTCAAGCACTCACCTCCCCGGCAACGGTGCCAGAAAAGAGCTTGATGTCTACTACACAACCTTCTTCTTGTAGACATTGTTGGGCCTCCAAGTGCAGAGGTTTGTAGGATAGTAGCAAATTTTCCTCAAGTGGATGACCTAAGGTTTATCAATCCATGGGAGGCGTAGGATGAAGATGGTCTCTCTCAAACAACCCTGCAACCAAATAACAAAGAGTCTCTTGTGTCCCCAACACACCCAATACAATGGTAAATTGTATAGGTGCACTAGATCGGCGAAGAGATGGTGATACAAGTGCAATATGGATAGTAGATAATGGTTTTTGTAATCTGAAAATATAAAAACATCAAGGTAGCAAGTGGTAAAAGTGAGCAAAAACGGTATTGCAATGTGTTGAAACAAGGCCTAGGGTTCATACTTTCACTAGTGCAAGTTCTCTCAACAATAATAACATAATTGGATCATATAACTATCCTTTAGCATGCAACAAAGAGTAACTCCAAAGTCACTAATAGCGGAGAACAAACGAAGAGATTATTGTAGGGTATGAAACCACGTCAAAGTTATCCTTTCTGATCAATCTATTCAAGAGTCCGTAGTAAAATAACATGAAGCTATCCTTTCTAATCAATCTATCCTGTAGTTAGTACTAGAATAACACCTTAAGACACAAATCAACCAAAACCCTAATGTCACCTAGATACTCCAATATCACCTCAAGTATCCGTGGGTATGATTATACGATATGCATCACACAATCTCAGATTCATCTATTCAACCAACACAAAGAACTTCAAAGAGTGCCCCAAAGTTTCTACCGGAGAGTCAAGACGAAAACATGTGGCAACCCTATGCATAAGTTCATGAGGTCACAAAAATCGCAAGTTGATAACCAAAACATACATCAAGTGGATCACGTGATATCCCATTGTCACCACATATAAGCACATGCAAGACATACATCAAGTGTTCTCAAATCCTTAAAGACTCAATCCGATAAGATAACTTCAAAGGGAAAACTCAATTCATCACAAGAGAGTAGAGGGGGAGAAACATCATAAGATCCAACTATAATAGCAAAGCTCGTGATACATCAAGATCGTGCCAAATCCAGAACACGAGAGAGAGAGAGAGAGAGAGAGATCAAACACATAACTACTGGTACATACCCTCAGCCCCGAGGATGTACTACTCCCTCCTCGTCATGGAGAGCACCGGGATGATGAAGATGGCCACCGGAGAGGGATTCCCCCCTCCGGTAGGGTGCCGGAACGGGTCTAGATTGGTTTTTGGTGGCTACAGAGGCTTGCGGCGGCGGAACTCCCGATCTAGGTTATATTCTAGAGGTTTTTGTATTTATAGGAATTTTTGGCGTCGGTCTCACGTCAAGAAGGTGCCCGAGTCATGCATGAGGTAGGCCCACGCGCCGGGGGGGGGCGCCCCCCACCCTCGTGGACGGCCCGGGACTCTTCTGGCCCAACTCTTTTACTCTGGGGTCTTCTTTTGGTCCATAAAAAATTGTCAAAAATTGGCATGTCAATTGGACTACGTTTGGTATTCCTTTTCTGTAAAACTCAAAAAACAAGGAAAAAACAGAAACTGGCACTGGGCTCTAGGTTAATAGGTTAGTCCCAAAAAACATATAAAATAGCATATAAAACATCCACGGTTGATAATATAATAGCATGGAACAATCAAAAATTATAGATACGTTGGAGACGTATCACGGGTCAGGCGGACGACAAGCCCCGGTGGCCCAGAAGGTGGTTCATAGAAGTCCGACTCAAGCTATGGTGGGCCGGTTTAAGAGGAAAGCATAAGGAATATTCCCTTACAAAGGAAGTAAGACTAGGACTCCACTTGTAATAGAGTAATCCTAATCCTAATAGGACTAGTCATGTAAGACGCCCCCCCTTCAACATATATAAGGAGGGGCAGGGCTTCCCAAGAGGGAGAGGTTCCACAAGTTTCTTAAGTCTAGATAGACGGACAAGTCAATAGCTCTCGAGATAGAGCACCCCTGTAATCATGATGATCATCAATATCAATGAAGCAGGATGTAGGTTTTTACCTCCACCATGAGGGGCCGAACCTGGGTAAAACCTCGCGTCTCTCGATTCCTACCAACCCCGTTCAAGCTACCACATAGATGCGTTGGCCTCACGACTAAGTCCTCACACTAGGACATCTGTCGTGACAATTCCACGACAGTTGGCGCCCACCGTGGGGCCTGCGCACGGTGGTGTTGAGTTCTTGGAGGGACCTGTTCCTAGAGTTTCGAGAAGTTTGTGATTTGCCGGATGAAGATGAGCGGGCATGGAAGTATTACGCAGAGTAACCCGACGTGGGACAAACTTAGACAGAGCCGGCAAAGTCAATTTTCTTCGAGAAATTATAGTTTTTTCTGAGTGCTGCCGCTGCTGCGATTTTCCCGTCGAAGATCAATTTTGCTGCAAGCTGCTGTACGACGCCGCTACACCTGCACATCATCAAGACTGACAAGAGTTCCATCACACGCGTTAGGTTCGGAAGCACGAACACGTCTCCACCTCAGCTGTTTCCGAGGCGCTCGCGACGCAGAGTACCAGCGGCCAGGAAATCAAGTCAGACTCATGGCTCGAAAGGAAAGGAAAAAGGGGTTACTAGCCCACATGAGATACATCAGGAGGAATATTCCTTAATTGATTAGATGCTTGAGCTAAAAGATAAAAGTGAACTGGTCTGATCTGAGTACAATTCACATTTTTTCCGTCTACGATCGAGAGCGGGCATCAGAGATTAATCGGGGAAGAGCTCAAGAACTACTACTGGATCATCAAACGGGAGGAGGGGGCCTAACACCCTGAATTTCAAGGCTACAGTCTCGGGTGTTACGCCTCACGAGTAGGCTGCGCATGCATGCGCTGAAGCATTAGCAGTTTAAAAAAATTGCGACAGCCGCCGATGGATCATGCGCGTGCACGACTGCTGCATCGATTGAGAGGATGTTCAAGTGGATCAAGGAAAAAGAAATCAAGACGGCTATGTACGAATTGTACTACTAGTACAATACAAAATCGGACTGATGCGCCACCACAAAAGCCTAAGTGATTTGCACTGTTATCGTACTCTTTAAAGACCCGAAGACTAGTTGAAAAAAAATATGGGGGCGCATGCTGCTGTCTGAAGTCCCATCAATCGTTGCTATTCTGGTGCGCAAAAGAAGGATCCAGAGATTCAATGGAACATCAGTACTAATACAGTATAGCTCAAAAATCTACTTAGTTATTGTCACACGCAGAATTCATCTGCTTGTGTCGACGGAAAATACCAGGTGCTATTTACCCTATTTATTTTTAAGTACAAATTAATTCATCCGAGCAAACTAATTTCCCCTGCTGTATTTTATATGCATGAGAATTATTCATTATAAAATGACATTGGACCGCGGAGATGGAGGCGTGCCAACATCATTCGGCACAGGTGGTCGCCGTTACTCAACGGACTCCCACACCGGCTTAAAATGTCATGGTCGTCTCTCGCGACCGCACCGGCTTACAACACCACGGACGACTCGCCCGTCTGCTCTCGCGGCCAGTTCACGCGTCCACGCCGACTTACAATGAGGAGGAAAACTTGTGTGACCGCACCGGCTTAAAACACCATGGCCGACTCATCTATCTATATCGCCTCTGATGCTGCGGTCGTATTTACCGTCCGTCTCTCGCGGCCTGGTGTACATCAACACACCGGGCCGCACCTGTCTGCATGAGCTGTTTATTGAGTATAAAGCCAGTCACTGCTCGGGTAGCCCGGTTTTCTTCCAACAAATTGGTGGCAAATTATCATATATTATCAGCCGCCGTCTGCACTGGATGGCTCAATGGGCAGGCGCACAAGTCGCCGCCACTACAACTTGGTTAACTTCAAAACAGCCAGTCGGAATGAACCATTAGCCGAGTTGCTGGCACAGCTCATACAGGATCATTTATAAACCTGCCGCAGTCGGCTCAACCTTCTGTGGATTCACATCGCGTTATCAATGCCAATGATATACATCTTATGCTATGGTCAAAATATGAAGAATCTCAAGCCAACTCTTCGAGTCATCTTAAGACTAGGGGGCTATGATGACAGGACTCAGCAAATGTTGCCAGCTTCAGCAAAATTCAAGAACTCCAGGTCATTGGAGGGAAAAATAACCCGTCCCTGGAGGTTACTGCCCTGTTGGTGAGAATTTGAAGGCCGTCAGAAAAATTTCTGGCTTAAAAAAGTGATGACAATCATAGAGTTCCGGCTCAATAGAAGAATTCCAGGTTATCGGGAAGGATTCCGGTTAAAAATCCGGTTCAAGGGAAATCCGTCTCTCATAAAGCTTTAAATCTCTCAATATCCGGTTTGAAATTCCGGTTCAAAAAGAATTCATCTCTTGCAAGTTCGAGTTCTCAGAAAAATTAAAGGTTGCCAAAGAGAACTTGCTGCCATGATGCGCAGTTCAAACATGGGTATCCTGCCTTATGGCTTATCTTATTATGGTCACATGGGGGCTTTTGCTTTATAAAGCAAAGTGATGATTACCCTTTGATCCGGCTAATAGGCTATATATATATATAAATATATAAATAAATAAAAAAACTTGGGGGCTTGCTACCCAAGTTAAAGGGACCAAAGAGAGTATGTTGCAAAAGCACAACTCAAACATAGGCGCCCATTGAGCACAACTAAAAAATATTGCTTGGGGGCTCTTTTGTTCTAAAGAACAAAGAGTTTTTATAACCCTTGTAATAGGCTTAAAAGCCAGGCTTGGAAGCTAGGTGTATTCACCTAAAACCCCGGGTTATCCTGCCTTTTTAAGTAAGCCACTCCGCCCAGGTAATCCTGGAATGACCCGCCGAACGTTTGACAAGTCAATCTTATGCAGACACTAAACTTGTCAAAGTTAAAACAACGATTGGTTATGCGAGGTCCATCCTATAAGGTTTGTATATAGGTTTAACTCAGTGGATGTGCGGCCCGTGAAAGCACTCGATTTTCGGCCTGGCAGCCCATGAAAAGCCTCGTTTTTTCGTTTGTTTTTATTCGACATATTTTCTTTTTTTTTGAGGTTTATTTGATGAGGCTTATAAGGCTTTATGATTATGAGTCACCGGCGTTTATTAACCTGGCCTGGCTTTTGACTATAAGTCACCGGTATGAGATGATATACTATCCGGTGTTTATTAACCCGGCCTGGTTTTGGACTATAAGTCGCCAGTGTATGATGAGAAATTATCCGGTGTTTATTAACCTGGCCTGGCTCTGGATTATAAGTCGCTAGTGTATGATGAGAAATTATCTGGTGTTTATTAACCCGGCCTGGCTTTGGACTATAAGTCGCCAGTATATGATGATCTTATATATTTGGAAGCGTTCTGCTCTAAGTTTTGGGATATTAGCCCTTGCTGCATATGGCGTTGTAAGCCGACGGTATATGTCAATTGAACATGGCATTATGCGCTCAATATTTTGGGTTGTAGCCCTTACTGCATAGGTATGATAAGCCGGCGGTGTGAGAAAATATCACATGTATGATATTTTGTTCTGATTATATACGGTTATGATTAAACCGACCCTGGCTTTTGACGTTAAGTCGCCAGGGCATATGTTGTTTAAAACTCTATGCAGGATTTGCAGAGCTATGAATTACATAAATGATTAAGCTCAAGCCCATCATCGAAATTGGTGTTTCAAAAGGGTCATCGGTTCTTGATTTTTACAAAGGCTATAAGCCACCGGGTTAAAAATCCCAGATTACAATGGATGCGTATTAAGTTGTCATGGGCCAAGAGTCACCGGGTATTTAAACTCCAGTTTTACTGGTCAACAGATAAGATTATATTATTCAAATGTTGAATAGCCAACATGGATGGATTTTTATTATGGTTATCAATAACCAGTATTATGATTGAGGTTTTCAAAGTCGCTTCAGCGCAATGGCTATTATTTCCTTATCAATGCCAGGACCCCGATTCCAAGTCACATCGATCTAGCCGGTAACACCTCATATCACATTGCGGCCTCACGCACGGTATCCCCACGGGTGTCGCCTTACCATGGCCCGGGACCGTTTGCGCCTTTTGGCTCACGTATATGACAGTGTCGCTAGCATCCATATGACAGAGAACCGGGGCCGACATGGCTAGTCGTGAACCCAAAGCGGCACAGACCTATGGAGACATGCATACATGAATCACATCAAGCATGTCGGTCATCAGCGTGTGAATCTGGGCTGTAGCACTGGGCTAACAGGACTCCGGGGAACCCAGGCTGTAGCAAGCTAGGCAGGACTCCAGAAGTCACTGTGTGACATTTCCCCGAAGGGACAGACATAGGAACGAAGTGAAACACATGCCGGCCAGTCAAGTGTCCTCAGCAGTAGTGCTGGGCTAGCAGGACTCCGGTGAACCGGGCTGTAGCGGACTACTATGGCTCAAGGAGCACTAGACTACATTTCCCCATAAGAGAGGCTGCCAAGGATAAACAACTAGATTGTCGGATCCCACACATACCAAGCATTTCAATCATACACACAATATGCTTGATATGTGCAAATACAACATGGCATCACAACAAAACTCTACAACTCAAGTACTTTATTTAAAGGCTCCAGAGAGCCATACATAACATGTTCGTACAGGTAGGGGTCACATGACCCGACACTCAAGTCATACAAGCATACAAGCACATGCGGAAGCAAATAGTCTGAGTACAGACACTAGAAAGAAAGAAGGCTTCTCGAAGCCTTTCTATCTACATAGGGCCCTCCATGGCCAGGATCACCACCTGGGTGGCAAGTCACTCATCGACGTCGAGGTCTACATAAAACCCATCGGAGGGGGCGGTGTTGTCGTCTGAAAATAGTAATTAAAGCAAACATGAGTACAAAGGTACTCAGCAAGTCTTACAACAGAACCTACTATACATGCTCATTCTCAAGAAGGTGGTGGAGTTATTGCAGCAAGCCAGCTTTGACTCTTGGCTAAGGTATCCTACGAGACACCACTAGTAAAATAGTTTTCGCACACGAGTCCACTAATCACCAACACAATACTCCACCGGGGATCCTCCCTCGTCACCCTACGAGAGGGCCATCCTCGGTACTCACACTTATCTTGAGTCTTTTAGTAGTATCCATTAACTTGTCTATGAACTGTATAGGCAACCAAGTAGTCCTTTACCGCGGACGCGGCTATTCGAATAGATGATGTTAACCCTGCAGGGGTGTACTTCTTCATACACGCTCTCACCACTTACCGTCATTTACACGACATGTACTCGACAACCTTCAAGCGGAAGCCCAACAAGGGTGTCGGCCATGGCCTACCTAAACACTCAAGTCTCTAGTACAGGTTTATCGCCTATCCAGGTTCCATACGCAGGGAGTCCGGCCGAGGTTTCCACATACGGCCCGACCGATGTGAATAGGGTCCCGAGACGCCAAACGGGCGCCCAGCATACCCGGCCACGGTGTATCTACCGCAACATAGCCCACCCCTACGGTCAGTGCTACACACGGCCGCCAACACATAACCTACAAACACCAGCAACTAATTGCAACTCCTGGACAGAGTACTAGGGTGATTAAGAAGCCGAGAGGGTCCATTGGTTTTGGGCCCAATGTATGGTAGTAGCTGATTCTTAAATCACACATACAGATCTCAGTTCTTAGGGATGGCCTCAATGAAACAACCCACCATGTACTCCTACATGGCCTCTCATCGATACCTTTACCGAAACATGGTCAACACATTCCTCACATTACCGACATAATCATTTCACTCTAGCCCATCACCCAAATGAACCAGACCTGACACAACTCTAAGCATAGCAGGCATAGCAAGGTAGGAAACACATACATGGCTCTATCAACTCCTACACATGCTAGTGGGTTTCATCTAGTTACTGTGGCAATGACAGGTCATGCAGAGGATAAGGGTTCAACTACCGCAGCACACAGCAGTTTGAAACATTGTTGTCTTAATGCAGTAAATGAGAGCAGAGGCGAGAACATGGGATTGTATCGATATGATCAATGGGGCTGCTTGCCTGATGGAGTAGTAGTAGGGTACTGCCCTTCAGTTGGATACTCGGAGATATCCTCGGAGGCAGAACCTACCACGGGAGACACCACAGAAGATAATCAACACATGGCAATATGCAACAATATGATGCATGCTATGACATGGCAAAATGATGTGTCCTGCCTAATGCAATGTGAAACAAGTTGAAATGGGTCCATTTGAATCAAAAGATTCAAATGGAAGCTTAAGTTCTTATGCATAATAAGTGTATTAGCTTGTTTCACCTAAACAGCAATGTTAAAGTGTTTTGTCATGCATGAAACCATTACAGATGGATAGATTGAATTTTTCTGATCATTTTTCATATATAATTTGTTGGATTTGGAGTTATGGTTGATTTTCTATGATTTTTAGAAGTTTTGGCTATTTTTGGAATTTCCTATATAAAAATAAATCCAGAAATTAAATAACCGCGTCAGCACCGTGTCACTGTGACGTCAGCGAGTCAAAGGCGCCAGCCCAGATCAAACCTGACTGGTGGGCCCCATCTGTCAGTGTCTCTGTGTACTAACTAAGCAAGTTAGTCCTAATTAATTGGGCAGGGCCCACTAGTCAGTGACTACTAACTAAATTAACCTAGTTAATTAGCACTAACTAGACTAATTAGTCGGGCGGGGCCCGCATGTCAGTGAGAGAGAGGGGGAAGTCAACCCGTGTCAGCGGGTCAACCTCGCCGGTCAGCGGTCAAAGCCTGCCGGCGTTTAGCCGCCGGCAAGGCCAGACGCGGCGACGCGCTGCGGGATTTGCCCACAGGGCATCATTTGGCGCGCGGAGAGCACCTACGTGGATCTAGGACTCGCCCGCATCCAACCATGTTGGTGGTTCGGCCGGGGAGTGGCCGGAGCATCGCCAGCGACGAGCTCGGTGGAGGCCGAGGCTCGGGTGTGCTCGTGCTCATGGTTGCGGTGGCCTAGGCGATGCGGCGAAAGCACCTACAACATCTATGCCGCACGGGGAGTGTGACGGGCACAAGCCTGTGACCAAATGGTCACCGAACCATCGCCGGTGACGTGGTCAGGCGGTGGCGCGTTCGGGCACAAGAGGCGCGGCGTCTACGGTGTTCTAGGGGAAAAACGAAAAGCACGGGGAGGTTCAGCGGCTCACAGGGAAGCCGCAGGGAGGGTCAGTGTGCTCGGGGAAGCTCGGGTGCGGCAGATCGACGACGACGATCGACAGCGGCCGAAGGTTGAAGACGACAGTGGTGGGGACGATGCAGGGGCTCCGACGTCGTGCGGCTTGGCGAGTAGACGTAGTCGACGACGGCGACACTGCTAGACATGGTGGCGCGGCTCGAGGACAGCGTTGGACGCGGCTGCGACAAGCGGCGGCGACAGTGACGGCTCGGGTGTCGTCGGGGAGGGCGAGAGAGAGGGTCAGGGGAGGAGAGCGAGTGTGTCTGGGAGCTCGGGGAGAGAGAGAGGGTTCGTCCCAAGGCAACAGGTCGACGAGGGGAGCGGCTGGGCGGCGGGCAGCTGTGTGGCAAGCATGCTATGCTCGCCGTCGAGCACCTGCCTGCCTATGCTGGCGAGGGCAAGCAGCTCGCTGGCACAGCAGGTGGGCTGGGCTGCTAGGTGGGCCGGCCAGGTGGGCTCAGGTAAGTGCTCCGCACTGTTTTCTGTTTCTCTTTTATTTATTTTCTGTACTGTGTTTTGAAATAGAATAAATACTATTTCATTTCCAAAAACTCTGGAAATATTCAGAGGCACATTTGAGAATATTCTCAACTGCCTAAAAATGCTTCCAAGATTATTTGAGCACTTTAAAATATTTATAAGATTTAAAATGCCCAAATTCAAATACTTATGACTTGGTTCAAAAATCCAGAATGGCCCCATAAATTGTAGAACCATTTTTGGTAGAGGTTTAAACCAGAACAAAAAATGGTGGGCTTTTATGATGGGCATTTTGGGTTCATTGAAATTCCAATTGTTGGAATTTAGCATTTTCAGGGGGGGTGTTGGGGTTGATTAGCCCCCATTTCAAGTTTAAAAGAAATTTAAACATGATGCGCAAGTTCAACCAACCCTAATGCATAACAGGAAAGCAGGGATGTGACAACTCACCCCCACTCAAAAGAATCGCGTCCCGAGATTCAGGACTCGTCGGGAAGAAGGAGGGGTACTCAAGTCAAAGACGATCCTCCCTTTCCCAGGTAGCCTCTTTCTTGGAATGGTGTTACCATTGAACCTTGAGGAACTTGATGTTATGGCATCGAGTGGTACGCTCGGCTTGATCAAGGATACGAATGGGATATTCCCGATATGAGAGGTTATCTTGTAGATCAAGCGTTTCATGGTCCACTCCACGGATAGGATCCGCGAAGCAACGCCTGAGTTGAGAAACATGGAATACATCGTGAACTCTGGAAAGATGCGGAGGTAGTTCCAATTGGTAGGCAACTTCTCCTTGTTTGGCAAGAATGCGAAAGGGTCCAATGTAACGAGGAGCCAACTTGCCTTTGATACCGAATCGATGGGTTCCCTTTAACGGAGTAACCCGAAGGTAAGCCTTCTCGCCGACTTCAGAAGTCATGAGCTTATGTTTACGATCATATTGGCTCTTTTGATGAGATTGGGCTGTTTTCAATTTCTCACGAATAACACGAACCTGCTCTTCTGCTTCCTGAATCATATCTGGGCCAAAGAGTTGTCTTTCCCCGGTTTCTGACCAGTTAAGAGGCGTTCGACATTTTCGTCCATAGAGAACTTCGAAAGGAGCTTTGCCCAAGCTAGCTTGATAATTATTGTTATAAGCAAACTCCGCGAATGGAAGGCATTTCTCCCAATCCATTCCGAAGGAGATGACAGAAGCTCAGAGCATATCTTCCAGAATTTGATTTACTCGCTCTACTTGACCACTGGATTGAGGGTGGAAGGCGGTGCTAAAAGAGAGACGAGTTCCCATAGCATTTTGGAAACTTCCCCAAAATCGAGAGGTGAAGAGACTCCCACGGTCTGAGTTAATTTCCAATGGGACACCATGAAGAGACACTATTCGGGAGATGTATAGGTCAGCTAGCTGGCTAGCGGTGATACTCTCACAAACAGGTAGGAAATGGGCTACTTTGGAAAGACGATCGATCACGACGAAGATAGCATTATTCCCTCTCTTGGTCCTGGGAAACCCAGTAATGAAATCCATACCGATTTTATCCCATTTCCACTCAGGAATAGCCAAAGGTTGAAGGGTGCTAGCAGGCCGTTGATGCTCTGCTTTAACACGACAACAGACGTCGCAACTAGCAATATATTGAGCAATTTCTCTCTTCATCCTAGTCCACCAAAACCTCTGGCGTAGGTCTTGATACATCTTAGTACTACCGGGATGAATGGTGAGAGGGGATTCATGAGCTTCCCTAAGGATCAGCCGCCTCAGGTTTCGTGCCTTGGGAACCACTAAGCATTTTCCAAAGTGTACGACACCTTGATCATCAACGGGGAAACAATTTGCGACTCCTTTCTTAATGTTTCTCTTAATACGGGAGATTCCCGGATCTACCTTATGTGCCTTGATGATCTGATCCGTAAGGGTAGGTTTCGCCACCAGGGTGGATAGGAATCCTCGAGGAACAATGTGAAGATTAAGCTTACAAAATTCCTCGTGGAGAAGTGGTTGACTCTGTTGTAACATCAGGTTGTTACAATAAGATTTACGACTTAGCGCATCAGCCATGACATTGGCTTTGCCCGGGGTGCAAGTTATTCCTAGGTCATAATCCGAGATCAACTCGACCCAATGTCTTTTCCTGAGATTCAAATTCGGTTGGGTGAAGATATATTTCAAACTTTGGTGATCGGTGAAGATCTCGCAACGATTACCGAGGAGGTAATGTCGCCAAGTTTTAAGTGCATGGACTACAGCTGCAAGCTCTAGATCATGTGTGGGATAATTTTCCTCATGTGGGTGTAATTGCCGTGAAGCATAGGACATTACCTGACGATCTTGCATGAGTATGCAACCTAGTCCTTGTCGCAAGGCGTCGCAATAGATAATAAAGTCCTTGGAGAAATCTGGTGGTACCAGTACGGGAGCAGATGTCAGGCGTCTTTTCAGTTCCTGAAAGCTGAACTCGCACTGTGGGGTCCACTCGAACTTTTTATCTTTCTTGAGGAGTTCAGTTAGAGGTTTAGCAACCTTTGGAGAAATTCTCGACGAAGCGGCGGCAATAGCTTGCTAAGCCAAGGAAGCTCCGAACTGGCTTGACCGTCTTAGGTGGAGTCCAATCAAGGATGGCTTGAACTCGCTCGGGATTGACAGCAATACCCTTACCAGAGATTACATGGCCTAGATAGGTCACTTCTGGGAACCAAAATTCACACTTGGAGAATTTGGCATAAAGGCGATGCTCTCGAAGTTTCGTCAATACCAGCCTTAGATGTTTGACATGTTCCTCTTCATTCTTGGAATAGATGAGTATGTCATCGAGGTATACTATGACGAATTTATCCAAATACTCCATGAAGACCGAGTTCATTAACCGAGACAAAGTGGCTGGGGCATTGGTTAAACTAAAGGACATGACGATGTACTCGTATTGGCCATAACGAGTAACGAAGGCCGTTTTGGGAATGTCCCTGTTTCTGATTTTGATTTGATGGTAGCGCAACCTCAAATCCATCTTGGAAAAGACTGAGGATCCAGTGAGCTGATCATACAGATTGTTGATCCTGGGAAGCGGATACTTGTTCTTGATAGTGACCAAGCTGACAGGTCAGTAATCTACAACCATCCGATCCGTTCCATCCTTCTTCTTGACGAAGAGGACGGGGCAAGCCCAAGGGGAGGAACTAGGACGGATGAAACCCTTTTTCAAGGATTCATCGAGTTGGTTCTTAAGCTCGGCTAGTTCTAAGGGTGCCATCTTATAGGGTCTCCTAGAAATTGGGACGGTTCCTGGAACAAGGTCTATCACAAATTCGACATCCCTGTCAGGTGGAACACCTGGCAGTTCTTCTGGAAAGACATCAGGAAAATCTCGGACTACCAGAATATCTTCAAGGTCTGGAAGGGGGTTGGTATGTAATGGAAGTCGGTGTTCTGAAGCAAGGCAGTCCTGGCTCGAATGATAGTCATCATTGAATAGGCTGCATCCTGCACAGACATCTCAATAGTGACCCCAAGTCCATAGGAACAGTGAAGGGGCTCAGTGGCTCCAGGATAAGAGGGATATATCCTGACGGTACATAGGTACTGGCTCTGGTTGAAGTCTCTGAACTGCTCCTCGACGGTATATTCCGGATACCACCGATAGCCTGACTCAACCATCACTCGAACCAACATGGCCGTGTGGCCGGGCACATCAAGGCACCGGGTCAGACGAACCACTTGGTTCTGCGAACGGGTGGCCATTTGAAAGCACAGAATAATGCAAAGGCATTAGAATTTTCTAGGGGAAATCGGACAGCATAACGGCTGTAAATGCTTAGAAAGAGATTTGAGACATCCACAATAGTTTGCAATACCACTCAACAACATCATATCAAGGTTCTGATTCAACTAGCAACATACTAAAAGTAGTAGAAATTGTACTGTGGCTGGTAACAACAATCCTATAAGCTACTACGGATTAGTAACACGTGAACCTGATAGAAGAAGAGAGCCTAGTCCTTAACCCATGTTGAAATAGAAGAGAATGACTCAGATCAGAGGGCATAAGGTAAAGGAGTAAAAGAGCCTTACGTTCCCTCCCACAATCAATTCCCCTACATATAACTAAAGCATTTCTAGACTCGACATCGACCAGTTTGGCTCAACGAACCTACAGGTAGTCCGGCTCTGATGCCAACGCTGCCAGGACCCCGATTCCAAGTCACATCGATCTAGCCGGTAACACCTCATATCACATTGCGGCCTCACGCACGGTATCCCCACGGGTGTCGCCTTACCATGGCCCAGGACCGTTTGCGCCTTTTGGCTCACGTATATGATAGTGTTGCTAGCATCCATATGACAGAGAACCCGGGCCGACATGGCTAGTCATGAACCCAAAGCGGCACAGACCTATGGAGACAGGCATACATGAATCACATCGAGCATGTCGGTCATCAGCGTGTGAATCCGGGTTGTAGCACTGGGCTAACATGACTCCGGGGAACCTGGGCTGTAGCAGGCTAGGCAGGACTCCGGAAGTCACCGTGTGACATTTCCCCGAAGGGACAGACATAGGAACGAAGTGAAACACATGCCGGACAGTCAAGTGTCCTGAGCAGTAGTGCTGGGCTAGCAGGACTCCGGTGAACCGGGTTGTAGCGGACTACTATGGCTCAAGGAGCACTAGACTACATTTCCCCATAAGAGAGGCTGCCAAGGATAAACAACTAGATTGTCGGATCCCACACATACCAAGCATTTCAATCATACACACAATATGCTCGATATGTGCAAATGCAACATGGCATCACAACAAAACTCTACAACTCAAGTACTTTATTTAATGGCTCCAGAGAGCCATACATAACATGTTCGTACAGGTAGGGGTCACATGACCCAACACTCAAGTCATACAAGCATACAAGCACATGCGGAAGCAAATAGTCTGAGTACAGACACTAGAAAGAAAGAAGGCTTCTCGAAGCCTGTCTATCTACATAGGGCCCTCCATGGCCAGGATCACCACCTGGGTGGCAAGTCACTCATCGACGTCGAGGTCTACATAAAAACCCATCGAAGGGGCGGTGTTGTCGTCTGAAAACAGTAATTAAAGCAAACATGAGTACAAAGGTACTCAGCAAGTCTTACAACAGAACCTACTATACATGCTCATTCTCAAGAAGGTGGTGGAGTTATTGCAGCAAGCCAGCTTTGACTCTTGGCTAAGGTATCCTACGAGACACCACTAGTAAAATAGTTTTCACACACGAGTCCACTAATCACCAACACAATACTCCACCGGGGATCCTCCCTCGTCACCCTACGAGAGGGCCATCCTCGGTACTCACACTTATCTTGAGTCTTTTAGTAGTATCCATTAACTTGTCTATGAACTGTATAGGCAACCAAGTAGTCCTTTACCGCGGACGCGGCTATTTGAATAGATGATGTTAACCCTGCAGGGGTGTACTTCTTCATACACGCTCTCACCACTTACCGTTGTTTACACGACATGTACTCGGCAACCTTCAAGTGGAAGCCCAACGAGGGTGTCGGCCATGGCCTACCTAAACACTCAAGTCTCTAGTATAGGTTTATCGCCAATCCAGGTTCCATCCGCAGGGAGTCCGGCTGAGGTTTCCACATACGGCCCGAACGATGTGAATAGGGTCCCGAGACGCCAAACGGGCGCCCGGCATACCCGGCCACGGTGTATCTACCGCAACATAGCCCACCCCTAGGGTCAGCGCTACGCACGGCCGCCAACACATAACCTACAAACACCAGAAACTAATTGCAACTCCTGGACAGAGTACTAGGGTGATTAAGAAGCTGAGAGGGTCCATTGGTTTCGAGCCCAATGTATGGTAGTAGCTGATTCTTAAATCACACATACAGATCTCAGTTTTTAGGGACGGCCTCAATGAAACAACCCACCATGTACTCCTACATGGCCTCACATCGATACCTTTACCAAAATGTGTTCAACACATTCCTCACATTACCGACATAATCATTTCACTCTAGCCCATCACCCAGATGAACCAGACCTGACACAACTCTAAGCATAGCAGTCATAGCAAGGTAGGAAACACATACATGGCTCAATCAACTCCTACACATGCTAGTGGGTTTCATCTAGTTACTGTGGCAATGACAGGTCATGCAGAGGATAAGGGTTCAACTACCGCATCACACAGCAGTTTGAAACGTTGTTGTCTTAATGCAGTAAATGAGAGCAGAGGCGAGAACATGGGATTGTATCGATATGATCAATGGGGCTGCTTGCCTGATGGAGTAGTAGTAGGGTACTGCCCTTCAGTTGGATACTCGGAGATATCCTCGGAGGCAGAACCTACCACGAGAGACACCACAGAAGATAATCAACACATGGCAATATGCAACAATATGATTCATGCTATGACATGGAAAAATGATGTGTCCTGCCTAATGCAATGTGAAACAAGTTGAAATGGGTCCATTTGAATCAAAGATTCAAATGGAAGCTTAAGTTCTTATGCATAATAAGTGTATTAGCTTGTTTCACCTAAACAACAAGGTTAAAGTGTTTTGTCATGCATGAAACCATTACAGATGGATAGGTTGAATTTTTCTGATCATTTTTCATATATAATTTGTTGGATTCGGAGCTATGGTTGATTTTCTATGATTTTTAGAAGTTTTGGCTATTTTCTGGAATTTCCTATATAAAAATAAATCCAGAAATTAAATAACTGCGTCAGCACTGCGTCACTGTGACGTCAGCGAGTCAACGGCGCAAGCCCAGATCAAACCTGACTGGTGGGCCCCATCTGTCAGTGTCTCTGTGTACTAACTAAGCTAGTTAGTCCTAATTAATTGGGCAGGGCCCACTAGTCAGTGACTACTAACTAAACTAACCTAGTTAATTTGCACTAACCAGACTAATTAGTCGGGTGGGGCCCGCATGTCAGTGAGAGAGAGGGGAAGGTCAACCCGTGTCAGCGGGGTCAACCTCGCCGGTCAGCGGTCAAAGCCTGCCGGCGTTTAGCCGCCGGCGAGGCCAGACGCGGCGGCGCGCTGCGGGATTTGCCCATAGGGCATCATTTGACGCGCGGAGAGCACCTACGTGGAGCTGGGACTCGCCCGCATCCAACCACGGTGGTGGTTTGGCCGGGGAGTGGCCGGAGCATCGCCGGCGACGAGCTCGGCGGAGGCCGAGGCTCGGGTGTGCTCGTGCTCGTGGCTGCCGTGGCCTAGGCGATGCGGCGAAAGCACCTACAACATCTACACCGCGCGATGAGTGTGACGGGCACAAGCCCATGACCAAATGGTCACCGGAGCATCACCGGCGACATGGTCAGGTGGCGGCGCATTCGGGCACAAGAGGCGCGGCGTCTATGGTGTTCTAGGGGCGAAATGAAAAGCACGGGGAGGTTTAGCAGCTCACAGGGAAGCCGCAGGGAGGGTCAGTGTGCTCGGGGAAGCTCGGGTGCGGCGGATCGACGATGACGATCGACGGCGGCTGAAGGTTGAAGACAACGGTGGCGGGGATCATGCAGGGGCTCCGGCGTCGTGCGGCTTGGCTAGTTGACGTAGGCGACGACGGCGACGCTGCTAGACACGGTGGCGCGGCTCGGGGACGGCGTTGGACGCGGCTGCGACGGTTACGGCTCGGGCGTCATCGGGGAGGGCGAGAGAGAGGGTCAGGGGAGGAGAGCGAGTGTGTCTGGGAGCTCGGGGAGAGAGAGAGGGTTCATCCCAGGGCGACAGGTCGATGAGGGGAGCGGCTGGGCGGCGGGCAGCTGCATGGCAAGCATGATGTGCTCGCCGTCGAGCACCTGCCTGCCTGTGCTGGCGAGAGCAAGCAGCTCACTGGCACAACAGGTGGGCTGGGCTGCTAGGCGGGCCGACCAGGTGGGCTCAGGTAAGTGCTCTGCACTATTTTCTGTTTCTCTTTTATTTATTTTCTGTATTGTGTTTTGAAATAGAATAAATACTATTTCATTTCCAAAAACTCTGGAAATATTCAGAGGCACATTTGAGAATATTCTCAACTGCTTAAAAATGCTTCCATGATTATTTGAGCACTTTAAAATATTTATAAGATTTAAAATGCCCAAATTCAAATGCTTATGACTTGGTTCAAAAATCCAGAATGGCCCCATAAATTGTGAGGTCTAGAATCACACCATGCAACCGTTCGATCTCAGATCCATGGGCTCTCGGAATCCCGTGTCATGGAAGAATGGAAAGCTTCGTATCACCTGTAATTTTCCCGACGCTTGACATGACATTGAAAGCCATTTAATTGGGCGTCGAGTAGACATGACATATAATTGGGCCCCCATAGTACTGTGCATGAATCCATCTATCCATCAGGCAAGCCACTGCCCTGCCATTCGCACGCGCCACTCAGAATTTTTACAATCGAAAAACCGCTAGCAGTTCGCTCCTACTTGTCCCCGGACGTCCTTTAACATTATGGCAGTTCGCTCCTAGTCGCCCCGTCCTTTCACATTAGGCAGTTCCACTAATCCTAATCCTCCTCCCAAATCGATGGCGTCCCAAATCTCCATGACCGGCGGTGAGTACAAGGTTAGAACCATCACCAACGATGAGTTCGACATCATCTACACATGTTCTTCCGCGACGGTGAAAGGATGCCTTGCTTGCTTCAGACGCATGTTTGAAAACTCAAATGATGAGTGGGTCGCTAGGCTAGATGTTGAGTACACCATAGCCATGGGCAAAGAGAAGAATCTAAAGGAGGAAGAGAAGATGAAGCCCGTCGTGATCCAGGTTTGCATGCATAACTTGTGTTTGGTCTACCACATATGCCATGCCGACGTTGAGTGCGAGGAATTTTAGAAGTTCCTCGCGGGCGACCTAGTCAAATTCGTTATTGTAGACTTTACGACCGACGGAAGAGTCCTAGGTCGGATAGGCCTCGTTGTAGGCGAGCCCTTCGACCTCCAGAAGAATGGGCGGGTGCCCTCCCGTGATCAGCCTTCAATGCTGACCCTGGCAGGAGCCATGGTTCATCCTTCGTACGGCAAACTGAAGAAACCATTGCCCAAGTTTCATCGTCATGCATGGCAGTGGAATGTACTAGATATTGACCATATCCAGTACGCTGCAATGGATGCCTACCTTTGTTTCAATATCTACAAGGGTTGGATGAAGAGCAAGAGACAAGTGTGCGGTTCAAGCAAAGAAGTATCGGCCAAGAGGAAGAGGGACAATGACGAAGTCGAGCACGTGGACGAGGAGTCTGAGTAAGGTGGCAGTGTCGTGGCTCAGGGTGGTTCTAATGCAGTTTCTACCGGATTAGTTGCTTACTTTAATTTCAGGGGTGCTTAGTTTTATTTGAGGGGTGTGTTGTGCTAAGCCCCCAACAGAACTATGTTATGTTCCTTCTCGTTACTTTAACTCTTTAGTACGTACATACTAGTATTTCATACAGTTCATCTTTTAGTTGATAGTACTACCACTCGTTTCTTCACATTATATACATACAATATATATGGCCAACATGATATAACCAGCAGTTTAGTTGTCAAAGAATTTCAGGGTGTTTAGTTTTATTTGAGGGGTGTGTTGTGCTAGACACCATTATTGTGATTCAAATCTCTTTTGCCAAGTTATAATCACATAAATACCTATGGAGCAACATGCCAGCTCTCCCTCTATCTCACTACAGTACATAAAGTGTGGGGCCTACTTTATCCCAACAGCGTTCTTATTTTCCTATAAAATTATTCGCTTGGTTACTCCTGACAAGCGGGGCCACACTTATCATTGTGAGATAGAGAGAATCGGCTAATTTTTGTCATATAAAATGGTCAATGGGTTTGACGTGAAAATAGCAATGTCTAATGGCATTTTTGAGCAAACATCTAACGAAACAGTGTCATTTTTGAGATATCTAATAGCATTTTTGAGCAAGCATCTCACGGATCGATGGCATTTTTGAATAGTTGTAACTTCTAATGGCAAAAATGAGTAGTGCAACTAGTGGCATAAATAATAAGAACCCAAGAATTGAATAGGTATGTTAATTTCTTTAATAGAATTTACCACCCCATTTAAGCACGTACTAGCTTTTTTAATAGTACTATATGCATAATTTGGCGATGAGCGCTCTCTATATGTACCACATTTTTACTTTAATTTCATCTTGTTAGTTTTGCTCCATGGAACAATCCATAGATACTACTCCCTCCTTCCATCTATATAGGGCCTAACGCATTTTTCGAGGCTAAGTTTGACCAAATGTTATAGCAATAATATATGACATGCAAGTTACACAAATCATACCGTCAAATTTGTATGTGAAAGGAGCTTCCAATGATATAATTTTCACATTATACATCACATGTACTATTAATCTTATCAATAGTCAAAGGTGGTATCGGAAAACACATTAGGCCCTATATAGATGGAAGGAGGGAGTACTACTGTACAAAAGTATACATTCTCTAAAAGGCTAGAGCGCGGGGCAGTCTCGCTTGGTCGGTTTCACGAGAGGCGAGGGCCTTTGTGATTTGATGGCTCATTACTGTTGGAAGGCGGGGCCTTGTGATTTAACTGCTCGTATAAATGTTGTCGACGGCCCGAGGAGCAAAGAATCGCGCGGTATAGTCAAGTTTTCCACTGGAGTACTAGTACGACGGAGGAGCGGGAAACACGGCAGCCCAGTGCCATATGGCAATAGAAATGATCTAATTTGCTAGTCATCGATCCCACGGTGCCGCTCATCGTTAACATTGTTCTATTCATGCCTCACAGAGAACATGACACGTGCGGTGAAACACCCGAAGCAAAAATAAGAAACACAGGAGCAAAAGAAGAAGGAAGATTATCACCCCCCAAAAAGAAGGAAGATGCACACACAAGTCTGGGGCGCTGCTCTCTAATACACGACGGGTTGCTGGCCGCGGAGTAGTAACTGCTTCTTCATCGCCTCCACGCCCTCCATCTCCTTGCACATCTCCCCCGCCATCTTCATCGTTCTGTCGATAACGCGGGATTTCTCGACGCGAGCCTTCATCATCTGTTCCACGACCGCATTACGTACCTTGAGAGCAGCTGGGTGCTCGATGCGGAGCTTTGCCAACTCCTCCTTCTGTTCCATGACAAGGGCCTGCAGCATCTTCATCGAGGAACTACTCTTCTCATGCAGCTTCTTCCAGCCGGCGTTCTCCTCCTTCAGCCGGCCGAGCTCGTGGCAGAGCTTTGCCTTGTCCTCCTGAAGTTGCAGGATTTCGCCGGTCGCCTTCTTCTCTGAGGCAATGCTCGTCTTCAGCAGCATCACCAAGTCGGCGGTCAACTCCCCCTGCTCATTGAGCTCAGTGCTACCTCTTAAGCACTGAGTTGGTTTTCCCTTGAAGAGGAAAGGGTGATGTAGTAAAGTAGCGTAAGTATTTCCCTCAGTTTTTGAGAACCAAGGTATCAATCCAGTAGGAGATCACGCTCGAGTCCCACGCACCTACTATAACAAATAAGAACCTCGCAACCAACGCGATAAAGGGGTTTTCAATCCCTTCACGGTCACTTACAAGAGTGAGATCTGATAGATATGATAAGATAATATTTTTGGTATTTTTATGATAAAGAGAAATAAAGATGCAAAGTAAAATAAACAGCAATAGAAATAGCTAAGTGTTGGAAGATTAATATGATGGAAGATAGACACGGGGGCCATAGATTTCACTAGTGGATTCTCTCAAGAGCATAAGTATTACGGTGGGTAAACGAATTACTGTCGAGCAATTGATAGAATTGAGCATAGTTATGAGAATATCTAGGTATGATCATGTATATAGGCATCACGTCCGCGACAAGTAGACCGAAACGATTCTGCATCTACTACTATTACTACACACATCGACCGCTATCCAGCATGCATTTAGAGTATTAAGTTCATAAGAACAGAGTAATGCTTTAAGTAAGATGACATGATGTAGATGGATAAACTCATGCAATATGATATAAACCCCATCTTTTTATCCTCGAAGGAAACAATACAATACATGTCGGTTCGCCTACTGTCACTGGGACCGAGCACCGCAAGATTGAACCCAAAGCTAAGCACTTCTCCCATTGCAAGAAAGATCAATCTAGTAGGCCAAACCAAACTGATAATTCGAAGAGACTTGCAAAGATAAACCAATCATACATAAAAGAATTCAGAGAAGAATCAAATATTTTTCATAGATAATCTGGATCATAAACCCACAATTCATTGGATCTCGACAAACACACCGCAAAAGAAGATTACATCGAATAGATCTCCAAGAAGATTGAGGAGAACTCTGTATTGAGATCCAAAGAGAGAGAAGAAGCCATCTAGCTAATATAACTATGGACCCGTAGGTCTGAAGTGAACTACTCATACATCACCGGAGAGGCCATGGAGTTGATGTAGAGGCCCTCCGTGATCAATGCCCCCTGCGGTGGAGCTCCGGAAAAGGCCCCAAGATGGGATCTCTCGGGTATAGAAGGTTGCGGCGATGGAATTAGGTTTTCGTGGTGCCCCTGGATGTTTGCGGGGTACGTGGATATATATATAGGGGGAAGAAGTACATCGGTGGAGCAACGAGGGGCCCACGAGGGTGGAGGGCGCACCTAGGGGGGTAGGCACACCCCCTGCCTCGTGGCCTCCTCGATTGTTTCTTGACGCCCACTCCAAGTCTCCTGGATCACGTTTGTTGAGAAAATCACGTTCACGAAGGTTTCATTCCGTTTGGACTCCATTTGATATTCCTTTTCGGTGAAACTCTAAAATAGGCAAAAACAGCAATTTGGGTTGGGCCTCCGGTTAGTAGGTTAGCCCCAAAAATGATATAAAAGTGTAAAATAAAGCCCATTAACATCCAAAATAGATAATATAATAGCATGGAGTAATCAAAAATTATAGATACGTTGGAGACGTATCAAGCATCCCCAAGCTTAATTCCTGCTCGTCCTCGAGTAGGTAAATGATAAAAAAAGAATTTTTGATGTGGAATGCTTTCTAACATATTTATCAATTTAATTTTTCTTTATTGTGGCATGAATGTTCAGATCTGAAAGATTCAAGACAAAAGTTTAATATTGACATAGAAATAATAATACTTCAAGCATACTTACTAAGCAATTATGTCTTATCAAAATAACATGGCCAAAGAAAGTTATCCCTATAAAATCATATAGTCTGGCTATGCTCTATCTTCACCACACAAATTATTTAAATCATGCACAACACCGATGACAAGCCAAGCAATTGTTTCATACTTTTGATGTTCTCAAACTTTTTCAATCTTCATGCAATATATGAGCGTGAGCCATGGATATAACACTATATGTGGAATAGAATGGTGGTTGTGGAGAAGACAAAAATGAGAAGATAGTCTCACATCAACTAGGCGTATCAACGGGCTATGGAAATGCCCATCAATAGATATCAATGTGAGTGAGTAGGGATTGCCATGCAACAGATGCACTGGAGCTATAAGTATATGAAAGCTCAACAAAAGAAACTAATTGGGAGTGCATCCAACTTGCTTGATCATGAAGACCTAGGGCATTTTGAGGAAGCCCATCATTGGAATATACAAGCCAAGTTCTATAATGAAAAATTCCCACTAGTATATGAAAGTGATATCATAGGAGACTCTCTATCATGAAGATAATGGTGCTACTTTGAAGCACAAGTGTGGAAAAGGATAGTAGCATTGTCCCTTCTCTCTTTTTCTCTCATTCATTTTTTTATTTGGGCCTTTTCTCTTTTTTTGGCCTCTTTTTTTTCTTTTTTTTCGTCCGGAGTCTCATCCCAACTTGTGGGGGAATCATAGTCTCAATCATCCTTTCCTCACTTGGGACAATGCTCTAATAATGATGATCATCACACTTTAATTTACTTACGACTCAAGAATTACAACTCAATACTTAGAACAAAATATGACTCTATGTGAATGCCTCCGGCGGTGTACCGGGATGTGCAATGATGCATGAGTGACATGTATGGAGAATAATGAATGGTGGCTTTGCCACAAATACGATGTTAACTACATGATCATGCAAGCAATATGAAAATGATGAAGCGTGTCATAATAACGGAACGGTGGAAAGTTGCATGACAATATATCTCGGGATGGCTATGGAAATGCCATAATAGGTAGGTATGGTGGTTGTTTTGAGGAAGGTATATGGTGGGTTTATGGTACCGGCAAAATTTGTGTGATACTAGAGAGGCTAGCAATGGTGGAAGGTGAGAGTGCGTATAATCCACGGACTCAACATTAGTCATAAATAACTCACATACTTATTGCAAAAATCTATTAGTTATCGAAACAAAGTTTTACGCGCATGCTCCTAGGGGGATAGATTGGTAGGAAAAGACCATCGCTCGTCCCCGACCGCCACTCATAAGGAAGACAATCAACAAATAAATCATGCTCCGACTTCATCACATAACAGTTCACCATACGTGCATGCTACGGGAAACACAAACTTCAACACAAGTATTTCTCAAATTCATAACTACTCAACTAGCATGACTCTAATATCACCATCTCCATATCTCAAAACAATTATCAAGTATCAAACTTCTCATAGTATTCAATGCAAATTTCCATGTTGTTCTAAAGGACTCTCAAAATAATATAAGTGAAGCATGAGAGAACAATAGTTTCTATAAAACAAAACCACCACCGTGCTCTAAAAGATATAAGTGAAGCACTAGAGCAAAAACCATATAGCTCAAAAGATATAAGTGAAGCACATAGAGTATTCTAATAAATTTCAAATCATGTGAGTCTCTCTCAAAAGGTGTGTACAGCAAGGATGGTTGTGGTAAACTAAAAATCAAAGACTCAAATCATACAAGACGCTCCATGCAAAACACATTTCATGTGGTGAATAAAAATATAGCTCCAAGTAAAGTTACCGATAGACGAAGACGAAAGAGGGGATGCCTTCCGGGGCATCCCCAAGCTTAGGCTTTTTGGTGTCCTTGAATTTTACCTTGGTGTGCCATGGTCATCCCCAAGCTTAGGCTTTTTCCACTCCTTGTTCCATAATCCATCAAACCTTTACCCAAAACTTGAAAACTTCACAACACAAAACTTAAATAGAAAATCCCGTGAGCTCCGTTAGCGAAAGAAAACAAAACACCACTTGAAGGTACTGTAATTAACTCATTATTGATTTATATTGGTGTTAAACCTACTGTATTCCAACTTCTCTATGGTTTATAAACTCTTTTACTAGCCATAGATTCATCAAAATAAGCAAACAACACACATAAAACAGAATCTGTCAAAAACAGAACAGTCTGTAGTAATCTGTATCTAACGCAAACTTCTCGAACCCCAAAAATTCTAAAATAAATTTCTGCACGTGAGTAAGTTATCTATTAATCATCTGCAAAAAGAATTAACTAAATAGCACCTTACAAATAAAAATGGCAGCAATTCTCGTGGGCGCTAAAGTTTCTGTTTTTTACAGCAAGATCAAAAAGACTTTCCCCAAGTCTTCCCAACGGTTCTACTTGGCACAAACACTAATTAAACACAACCAAAACAGAGGCTAGATAAATTATTTATTACTAAACAGGAGCAAAAAGTAAGGAATGAAAATAAAATTTGGTTGCCTCCCAACAAGCGCTATCGTTTAACGCCCCTAGCTTGGCATAAAAGCAAAGATAGATCTAGGTATTGCCATCTTTGGTAGGCAATCCATAAGTGGCTCTCATAATAGATTCATATGGTAATTTAACTTTCGTTCTAGGTAAGTGTTCCATGCCTTTCCTCAATGGATATTGGAATTTAATATTCCCTTCGTTCATATCAATAATTGCACCAATCGTTCTAAGGAAAGGTCTACCAAGAATAATAGGACATGAAGGATTGCAATCTATATCACGAACAATGAAATCTACGGGCACATAATTCCTATTTGCAACAATAAGAACATCATTTATTATTCCCATAGTTTTCTTAATGGTGGAATCCACAAGATGCAAGTTTAAACAACAATCATCAAAATCACGGAAACCTAGCAAATCACACAAAGTTTTTAGAATTGTGGAAACACTAGCACCCAAATCACACAAAGCATAGCATTCATGATCTTTAATTTTAATTTTAAAAACTGTAGGTTCCCACTCATCATAAATTTTTCTAGGGATAGAAACTTCCAACTCAAGTTTTTCTTCATAAGATTGCATCAAAGCATCAACGATATGTTTAGTAAAAGCTTTATTTTGACTATAAGCATGAGGAGAATTTAGCACGGATTGCAACAAGGAAATAAAATCTATCAAAGAGCAATTATCATAATTAAATTCCTTGAAATCCAAGATAGTGGGTTCATTGCTATTTAAAGTTTTAACCTCTTCAATCCCACTTTTAACAATTTTTGCATCAAGATCTAAAAACTCTGAATTTTTGGAACGACTTCTAGGTAAAGGTGGCTCATCTTTAGTCCCATCATTATCAAGATTCATATTGCAAAACAAAGATTTAATAGTAGACACATCAATCACTTTTAGATCTTCATCTTTATTTTCATACTCATCTGTTTTAGCAGCCATCTTATTAACTAAAGTGGCCTGCTATCAGAAATTTGGGCAATTAATTTTTCAAGATGAGCAAACTGAGATCTAAAACCATAAAATTCCTTAGACATATCATCGAGCTCTTTATTCATGAAACCAATAAAACATTTTTGTTTTTTAAGCTCGTTTCTAAAGAAATTATTATGCTCAAACTGCAAGGACATAAATCTTCTGACGTTGTTTTCGATTTCTTCCAACATTTTAAGGTGAAGATCAACACCTTCTGGTAAAGCCATAAGGGCAGTAGGCAACAAGAGGCAAACGAGAAGAGAGGGCGAAAGAGAAGGAGTGCGAATAAAACGGCAAGGGTGAAGTGGGGGAGAGGAAAACGAGAGGCAAGTGGCAAATAATGTAATGCGAGGGATAAGAGTTTGTGATGGGTACTTGGTATGTCTTGACTTGTGCGTAGACTCCCCGACAACGGTGCCAGAAATGTCTCGTTGTCGAGAGTTAAATCTTGACTTGACTTGGCGCGAATCTCCCCGGCAACGGCGCCAGAAATCCTTCTTCCTACCTCTTGAGCACTGCGTTGGTTTTCCCTTGAAGAGGAAAGGGTGATGCAGTAAAGTAGCGTAAGTATTTCCCTCAGTTTTTGAGAACCAAGGTAACAATCCGGTAGGAGATCACGGTCGAGTCCCACACACCTACACAAACAAATAAGAACCTCGCAACCAACGCGATAAAGGGGTTGTCAATCCCTTCACGGTCACTTACAAGAGTGAGATCTGATAGATATGATAAGATAATATTTTTGGTATTTTTATGATAAAGAGAAATAAAGATGCAAAGTGAAATAAACGGAAATAGAAATAGCTAAGTGTTGGAAGATTACTATGATGGAAGATAGACCCGGGGGGCATAGGTTTCACTAGTGGCTTCTCTCAAGAGCATAAGTATTGCGGTGGGTAAACGAATTACTGTCGAGCAATTGATAGAATTGAGCATAGTTATGAGAATATCTAGGTATGATCATGTATATAGGCATCACATCCGTGACAAGTAGACCGAAACGATTCTGCATCTACTACTATTACTCCACACATCGACCGCTATCCAGCAAGCATTTAGAGTATTAAGTTCATAAGAACGGAGTAATGCTTTAAGTAAGATGGCATGATGTAGAGGGATAAACTCATGCAATATGATGTAAACCCCATATTTTTATCCTCGATGGCAACAATACAATACGTGTCGGTTCCCCTACTGTCACTGGGATCAAGCACCGCAAGATTGAACCCAAAGCTAAGCACTTCTCCCATTGCAAGAAAGATCAATCTAGTAGGCCAAACCAAACTGATAATATGAAGAGACTTGCAAAGATAAACCAATCATACATAAAAGAAATCATAGAAGAATCAAATATTGTTCATAGATAATCTGGATCATAAACCCACAATTCATCGGATCTCGACAAACACACCGCAAAAGAAGATTACCCGAATGGATCAAGCGCTCTATGATCAGGTGTCATCCCTGGATCAGTAATGCTGACACCACACAGTACATCGAAGGATTTATAGCAGAGTGGCAATCACACACTTATTACATCGTTGTCTCAAAGAGAACTTATTACAATAAACATGGCTTAAGGCCATCTAGTGTCGATAACAGCGGAAGACTCGGAAGATAAATGGGTCCGTCAACTCCAACGGCATCACTGAGTATAGAACCACGACCTAAAAGCATCTTACTCGTCATCTGAAAAGTCTGCAACATGAGAAGTTGCAGCCCGAAAACGGGTCAGCACATGGAATATGCTGGCAAAGTAACACATAGAGAGTAATGGAATGAAACAGCTATACTATATGCATATATGGCTGGTGGAAAGCTCTATGGTTACAGTTTTGCATAAAGCCAGTTTTTCCCTACTGGAAAGGAATAAATTTATTTAACTATCATGGTGGTTGTGAAACATCGAGAATGGTTGACAGCATTCCGATCCCAATTAAGCGAACAATTAAAACCCAACAACATTAATTAGAAGTAACATGATGAGATTCACATGATATTCAAGTACTAGATACTCAAGTTGTCCATAACCGGGGACACGGCTAATCATGATTAGTTTGTTACACTCTGCAAAGGTTTGCGCACTTTTCCCCACAAGACTCGATCGCCTCCGTTTGGTTTCTCGCACTACATGGTGTTTGAGAAGACGGATGACCGAGACACAGTCTTTCAGAAGCGCTAGCACCTTACATGTGGGGTAGACCGTACCACCTACAACCCCTACATCTGCTAGTCCACCCCGTAAGAGTTCGCACAACTTAGTCAACTATGCCAGAGCCCATAATGGCTTGTGGCTACACACGGAAGTTTCTAGCATGAAAGATCTTATGATCCCTTTGAGCCTGGGTGGCGGTCCGAAAAAAAATAGGCAAGTCCTGATAGACATCAGGTGCCTCAATCCACCCAGATGTGTGTTTAAGTTGCCACCTTAGATAAACCATTAAAATTATCAACTCACATCTGTCATGGATATCACTCACCCAATCCACGTCTACTAGCATAGCATGGCATAATAAGCAAACGTAGAAGTAACTCCCAAAGGTTTCATAATAATAATACGGGTAATAGGTACTACCTCATCTACTTCCCATCCCACAATTTAATTAGATCCTAATCATGCAATGTGAGAGGATTGATCTAATGCAATAAAACATGGGTTGTAGAAAAGGTATGATCAAAGTGTTACTTTCCTTTCTGATGATCCGCGAGTCCTAGGGTTTCAAAGTAACAGGCGGCGCAATCCGGGTGATCTAACGCAGACAAACAACAAGCACACAATAAGTACTCATCTAATGCACAGGTAAAACTCGAACAAGAGATCGAACCAGAAAATTCAACTTAAGAACTCCGGTTGGAAAGAAAGAACGAACCGAACAAAGAAACGGAAAACAAACGGCGGAAGAAAACAACTCGGTTCTAGCAAGTTGAAACTAGGTCAAATTTTACCGGGGCAAAAACTTGTTTAAGTTGATTAGACGGAACGGCGGTTTGGAAACGAAACTCCAGGCGCTTGAATCACCTGATTCCGATAAACGAGCGAGAAGATAAACTAGAACGAAGATCGGATCTGAGATCGCGATCGCGGAATAAATCCGACGAGAAGAAAAGGAAGAACGGTTATACGAACGAACGTTCGTTAACCTAGAAGAATCCGGTGATCACATTCGTTAGGACGAACGGTCCGGCGAACGGTCCAAAGGCAACTAAATCGGAAAAGAAAACGAATCCGATCTAGGGTTTCGGAGAAGAAAACCGAAACGAAAACCGATCTAGAAAACGAATCAGAAGAGAAGAAAAGAATCGGAACGATTAGAAGAAAACGATCCAAGGAAAAGAGACGCGGGGCAACCTCCGGCGAGGTCTCCGGCGAGGTGCTCCGGCGGCGTGGCGTAGTGCGGCGGTGGCGTGGGCAAGGTGTGGCGGCGCGGGTGTGGGGTGGCGCGGCGGCGGTGTAGGGCGCGGGGTGGGGCGCGGCTTGGGGCTTGGGGGCTTGGGGTTTGATTTGATGGGTTTAGAGGGGGGGTGTTGGGGTATTTATATTGGGGAGGGGAGGAGAGACTTGGGGTAGGGGACAAGAAAAAGAAAGGAAAAAGGAAAACGAAACAAAGGAAAGGGGAGGGGGCTAACCCTAGCCGGACTCGGCTAGAGCAAGAGGCGGCGGCGGCTGGCGCCTGCCTTGCCTGGCGCACGGCGTGCAGGGAGGCTGGGGCGGTGGCCGGCTGGCTGGGCCTTTGGCCCGGCTGGCCTGCTGGATTTTTTTTAAACGGTTTCGCGCGCAGAAAAACACAGAAAAGAAAATCTAAACGAGCTCCAAAATTTCTAAAGTAAATTTTCCCCGACTCCTAAAAATGAGTCGAACAAAATGAACTTATTCCGGACCTAAAATGCAATTTTTGAAAACGCGCATTTTTCCCTATCCAAATAAAACGCAAACAAAACTCCGGCGAAACCAAAATTGATCTATTTATTAAATCTTCATTTTTTTCCTAAATTTGGGAAAGTCATATTATTCCCTCTCTTATATTTTTGATATCGGAAAAATTATTGAAGATGAAATAAATAAATCAAATGATCCTCTTTTCAAATTCGAGAAAACTCTCAAATATGACAATAACGAAATCTCCAACTCTCTCCGAAGGTCCTTGAGTTGCGTGAAATTTCTAGGATCAACCAAAATGCAAGAAAATATGATATGCATGATGATCTAGTGTATAACATTCCAAATTGCAAATTTGGGATGTTACAAACCTACCCCCCTTAAGATGAATCTCGCCCTCGAGATTCGGGTTGGCTAGAAAATAGGTGCGGGTGGTCTTTGAGCAAATCTTCTTCTCTTTCCCAGGTGGCTTCATTCTCTGAGTGATGGTTCCACTGAACTTTACAAAACTTGATAACCTTGCTGCGAGTAACTCTGCTGGCATAATCAAGAATCTTGACTGGCTTCTCCTCATATGTTAGGTCATCCTTTAACTGAATCGCTTCAAGCGGTACTGTATCTCTTAGCGGCACCTCCGCCATCTCGGCATGACATTTCTTCAGCTGAGAAACATGGAATACATCATGAACTCATGATAGTCCCTCTGGTAATTCCAACTTATAAGCAACTTCTCCCATACGTTGCAAGATCTTATATGGTCCAACGAAACGCGGTGCTAACTTTCCCTTAACTCCAAAGCGCTTAACTCCTCGAAGTGGGGATACTCGAAGATAAATTTTGTCTCCGGTTTCGTAAACTGTCTCCTTGCGTTTAGAATCTGTGTAGCTCTTCTGCCTGGACTGGGCTACCTTGAGCCTATCGCGAATCAACTTAACTTTCCGTTCAGACTCCTTAATCAAATCTGGACCAAAGAATTGACGGTCTCCAACTTCGTCCCATGACAACGGTGTCCTGCACCTCCTTCCGTATAAAGCTTCGAAAGGTGCCATCTTCAAACTGGTTTGGTAACTGTTGTTATAAGAAAACACCGCATACGGCAAGTTATCGTCCCAGCTAGATCCATAATCTAGTGCACAAGCTCTCAGCATATCTTCCAAAATCTGATTGACTCTCTCGGTCTGTCCATCTGTCTGCGGATGAAAAGCTGTGCTGAACTCTAGTTTGGTTCCTAAAGTTTCATGCAACTGATTCCAAAACTTTGAGGTAAATTGGGTTCCTCTATCTGATATGATACTCCTCGGAACTCCATGCAAACAAATGATCCTAGTCATGTATATCTTTGCCAACTTAGCACTGGTGTAAGTGGTCTTAACTGGAATAAAATGTGCTACCTTTGTCAAACGATCAACTACTACCCATAGCGAGTCATAGCCTGCTTTCGTCCTGGGTAGTCCTGTGATAAAATCCATGCCTATCTTATCCCACTTCCATTCGGGTATCGGCAATGGTTGTAACAATCCTACTGGCTTCTGATGCTCTGCCTTTACTCTCTGACAAACGTCACAAACTGCTACATAGGCTGCAATATCCTTCTTCATTCCGGTCCACCAGAATGTTTCCTTCAAATCCAAATACATCTTGGTATTCCCTGGGTGAATCGAATACGGTGAATCATGTGCCTCTTGCAAAATCAACTTCCTGATCTCCGGGTCATTGGGCACATAAACACGGTCCTCAAACCATAAGGTATCGTGCTCATCCTCACGAAATCCCTTAGCTTTTCCTTTGCTAAGTTTTTCCTTTATAGCAGCAATCTCCTTGTCAGACTTCTGAGCTTCTCTGATTTTATCCATCAATGTTGATTGAATCTCCAATGCTGCTACATAGCCTCTCGGAACTATTTCCAAACATAGCTCACGAAGGTTTTCTGCTAACTCCTTAGGTACTTCTCCTGTCATTACCATATTGACATGGCTCTTACGGCTCAATGCGTCAGCTACCACATTAGCTTTTCCGGGATGGTAATGCAATCTCATGTCATAGTCCTTGATGAGCTCCAACCATCTCCTTTGTCTGAGGTTTAACTCCTTCTGAGTGAAAATGTACTTCAAACTCTTGTGATCCGTGTACACCTAACAATGATTTCCAATGAGGAAATGTCTCCACGTTTTCAATGCATGCACTACGGCTGCTAACTCCAAATCATGCGTGGCATAATTCAACTCATGAGGCTTCAGTTGCTGTGAAGTATACGAAACAACTCTTCCTTCCTGCATAAGCACTGCTCCAAGTCCTCGATGTGAAGCATCGCAATACACCTCATAATCCTTGGTCTGATCTGGCAAAATCAATACTGGTGAGGTAACCAAGCGTTTCTTCAACTCTTGGAAACTAGCCTCACACTCCTCAGTCCATTTGAACTTTGTATCCTTCTTCAACAATTCAGTCATAGGCTTTGCAATCTTTGAAAAGTTCTCAATGAATCTCTGGTAGTATCCTGCGAGTCCAAGAAAACTCCGGATCTCTCCAACTGTTGTTGGTGCTTCCCATTCGGTTACGGTCTCAACCTTTGTGGGGTCAACAGCTATACCTTCTCCGGATATAACGTGTCCGAGGAATCCAACTTCCTTCAACCAAAACACACATTTGCTGAATTTGGCGTATAACTGATGTTCCCTTAGTTTCTCCAAAACCAAACGCAAATGTTCCTTATGCTCCTCTTCATTCTTTGAATAAACCAGGATGTCATCAATGAACACTACGACGAACTTATCCAAAAACTCCATAAACACTTTGTTCATCAGGTTCATAAAATAGGCAGGTGCGTTAGTCAATCCAAATGACATAACGGTATACTCATACAGTCCATATCTTGTGGTGAATGTTGTCTTAGGTATGTCCTGCTCTCGAATCTTCAACTGATGGTACCCTGATCGCAAATCAATCTTGGAAAACACTTTAGCTCCTTGCAACCGATCAAACAGATCGTTGATCATTGGCAGTGGGTACTTATTCTTGATGGTTACTTCATTCAATCCCCGATAATCTACAACCATCCTTAGTGATCCATCCTTATTTTCCACTAGAAGTACGGGTGATCCCCAAGGCGAAGAACTTGGGCGAATGTAACCTTTATCCAATAACTCCTTAATCTGATTCTTAATTTCTACCAAATCCTTTGCTGGCATCCGGTACGGTCGCTTCGATATTGGGCCTGTACCTGGCAATAACTCAATCAAAAACTCAATGTCTCTATCCGGTGGCATGCCTGGTAATTCCTCAGGAAATACATCAGGAAAATCCTTTACCACTGGTACTTCTTCTTGGACAACTCCTGTTAGGCAGTTTACTTGTGTCCTGTTTGGCACATGCCGGGATACATACTTGATCCTTCTCCCTTCGGGTGTGGTAAGCAAAATTGACTTACTAGCGCAATCGATGTTTCCTCCATACATCGAGAACCAATCCATGCCTAATATCACATCCAATCCTTGAGATTCCAATACTATTAGGTCTGAGGGAAACACATAGTTACCAATCCTTAATGGTAACCGATCACACCATCGTCTAGCCATAAACTCCGCTCCTGGTGAGCTTACTAACATGGGTGACCTAAGGGCTTGGGTTGGCAGGTTATACTTATCCACAAATCCCCTTGATATGTATGAATGCGATGCACCAGTATCAAAAAGAACGAGTGCGGTAAATGACTTAACCAGAAACTTACCGATTACTGCATCAGGCTGATCTTCAACCTCCTCCACATTAATGTGGTTCACATGTCCCCTATTGAAAGGGTTCGGCTTCTTCCCAGAGCTTCCATTGCCATTTCCATTCTGGCCTTCGGGACATTCATTGGCATAATGTCCGGTCTTGGAACACTTGAAACAAGTGACTTGACTCAGGTCTCTCTTGGTTGGGGTCGATGGGATGGTCCGGTTCTGGCCGTTGCTTCCTCCATTCCCATTACCATTCTTGTGGCCATTATGGTTGTGCGAGCTACCTCCTCCATGGGTGTGCTGAAAAACTGAAATCCCGGTTTAGGGGTAAAACGGGGCTTCTGCTGGGCTCCAGAGTTATACTTCCCCTGTCCATACTTCCTCTTGCGGTTCTCAATCTGCTGTTTCTTTCCTTCAATCATGATGCCACGATCTACCAACTCCTGGTAGTTGTTGAAACTCGCTACCATCAACTGCATGCTTAGTTCATCATTCAGTCCTTCCAGAAACTTCTCCTGCTTAGCTGCATCCGTAGCAACGTAATCTGGGGCATAACGTGCTAACTTGCTGAATTTGTCAACATACTGGCCAACTGTTCTTCCTCCTTGGCGTAAGTTGCGAAACTCACGCTTCTTCATGGCCATAGCTCCTGCTGAACATGGGCAGTGCGGAAAGCTTGCTGAAACTGATCCCATGTGACAGTGTCAACTGGGTAAGTGGCTGTGAAATTCTCCCACCATGCTGCCGCGGGTCCGTCAAGCTGGTGAGCGGCAAACTTCACTTTCTCACCATCTGTGCATCCTGCAGTGGTTAACTCCCTTCCTATCTTGCGGAGCCAATCGTCTGCTACTATCGACTCGGTGCTACTAGAAAACACCGGCGGATTTAGCCTAAGGAAACGAGCTAAGTGGTCAACAGGTGGTGGTGGTGGTGGGTTGTTGTTGTTGTTCTGCTGGTTCTGGACTAACATCTGCATCAATTGATTCTGCTGTTGGATCAACTGAGTGAGCTCCGGTGGGAATCCATTGTCACGTCTTGGAGGCATCCGAGGGTTTAGAAAAGACGAGAATTAAGAATAGAGGGAGGTCTAAAGGAAAACACTACCCATATGCACTTGAGCAAATGCACACAAAATCACTTCATTCAATCAAACAAGGGCTTACAATCGGTCTAAACTATCGCAAAAGTGCTCGACTATAATGTTTACATGGGGGAATACTACTACTATCTGGTGGTCATCTAGAAATTTGAACCGGTGGAAGACTCCATGATATCTGCTCCAGCTTCGTCTTCAAAGTCGGGTTCACTTGGATCCGAATCGGTGTCGTCGATGATGATGTAGTTGTCCAGACATGCGACGTACTCGTCTTCCTCCTGGGATGCTAACTTCCTCTTGAGTTCTTCAATCTCCTGCTTAAGATCTCCATTGTGTCTTGCTAGAGCTACGATCTCGTCCATGTAGTCCTTGCGTGTAGACTGCAGTTCTCCTTCTAGCTCGATGATCCTTGCCTTTGCATTCTTCAATTCTATCATATCATTGCACATCTGGTTCTCGTGGCGTCAAATGTGCTGGTTTAACTCCTGGATGAAAGATGCAATGGATCTATCCTTCTTGGTGTTGACTAACTCCCATTGTTCATCTCGGCGTCCGCAAATCTGGTAGATAGTGTCCTTGAGGTCTTCTTGATAAACTTCTCCGATGCGTCCTATGGTGATATGAGCTGCCATGCTCTTTCCCAGACTCCAGGTTGGTGCATTGAAAACACTATCTATAGGCTTCGTGATTGGTGCGAATGTTCTTCCCGGAACGTGAGCTTGAATCTTCCAGCGCTCCTCTTCAGGCAGAGTGGCGTTGAAGGTTCCCGTGAAGCTTGGTAATCCAATGTTCAGGTACTTGGTGACTTCCTTCAAGTGAAATCCAAAAGGTGTGCCTTCATCCGGTTGAGCGTACTTAATCTTCACGTTCGTCATCCTAAAAGAGTAGAAAAGATGAGGAGTTAGAAAATGAGAAGAGAATGGTGATCTATGGCTTTAACTTAGTGGTCGTGTCCTACAGTCAGTATGTGCTCTGATACCATTCTCTGTCGCGACCCGACCCGAATGGATCAAGCGCTCTGTGCTCAGGTGTCATCCCTGGATCAGTAATGCTGACACCACACAGTACATCGAAGGATTTATAGCAGAGTGGCAATCACACACTTATTACATCGTTGTCTCAAAGAGAACTTATTACAATAAACATGGCTTAAGGCCATCTAGTGTCGATAACAGCGGAAGACTCGGAAGATAAATGGGTCCATCAACTCCAACGGCATCACTGAGTATAGAACCACGACCTGAAAGCATCTTACTCGTCGTCTGAAAAGTCTGCAACATGAGAAGTTGCAGCCCGAAAACGGGTCAGCACATGGAATATGCTGGCAAAGTAACACATAGAGAGTAATGGAATGAAACAGCTATACTATATGCATATATGGCTGGTGGAAAGCTCTATGGTTACAGTTTTGCGTAAAGCCAATTTTTCCCTACTGCAAAGGAATAAATTTATTTAACTATCATGGTGGTTGTGAAACATCGAGAATGGTTGACATCATTCCGATCCCAATTAAGTGAACAATTAAAACCCAACAACATTAATTAGAAGTAACATGATGAGATTCACATGATATTCAAGTACTAGATACTCAAGTTGTCCATAACCGGGGACACGGCTAATCATGATTAGTTTGTTACACTCTGCAGAGGTTTGCGCACTTTTCCCCACAAGACTCGATCGCCTCCGTTTAGTTTCTCGCACTACATGGTGTTTGAGAAGACGGATGACCGAGACACAGTCTTTCAGAAGCGCTAGCACCTTACATGTGGGGTAGACCGTACCACCTACAACCCCTACATCTGCTAGTCCACCCCGTAAGAGTTCGCACAACTTAGTCAACTACGCCAGAGCCCATAATGGCTTGTGGATGCACACGGAAGTTTCTAGCATGAAAGATCTTATGATCCCTTTGAGCCTGGGTGGCGGTCCGAAAAAAACAGGCAAGTCCTGATAGACATCAGGTGCCTCAATCCACCCAGATGTGTGTTTAAGTTGCCACCTTAGATAAACCATTAAAATTATCAACTCACATCTGTCATGGATATCACTCACCCAATCCACGTCTACTAGCATAGCATGGCATAATAAGCAAACGTAGAAGTAACTCCCAAAGGTTTCATAATAATAATACGGGTAATAGGTACTACCTCATCTACTTCCCATCCCACAATTTAATTAGATCCTAATCATGCAATGTGAGAGGATTGATCTAATGCAATAAAACATGGGTTGTAGAAAAGGTATGATCAAAGTGTTACTTGCCTTGCTGATGATCCGCGAGTCCTAGGGTTTCAAAGTAACAGGCGGCGCAATCCGGGTGATCTAACGCAGACAAACAACAAGCACACAATAAGTACTCATCTAATGCACAGGTAAAACTCGAACAAGAGATCGAACCAGAAAATTCAACTTAAGAACTCCGGTTGCAAAGAAAGAACGAACCGAACAAAGAAACGGAAAACAAACAGCGGAAGAAAACAACTCGTTTCTAGAAAGTTGAAACTAGGTCAAATTTTACCGGGGCAAAAACTTGTTTAAGTTGATTAGACGGAACGGCGGTTTCGAAGCGAAACTCCAGGCGATTGAATCACCTGATTCCGATAAACGAGCGAGAAGATAAACTAGAACGAAGATTGGATCTGAGATCGCGATCGCGGAATAAATCCGACGAGAAGAAAAGGAAGAACGGTTATACGAACGAACGTTCGTTAACCTAGAAGAATCCGGTGATCACTTTCGTTAGGACGAACGGTCCGGCGAACGGTCCAAAGGCAACTAAATCGGAAAAGAAAACGAATCCGATCTAGGGTTTCGGAGAAGAAAACCGAAACGAAAACCAATCTAGAAAACGAATCAGAAGAGAAGAAAAGAATCGGAACGATTAGAAGAAAACGATCCGAGGAAAAGAGACGCGGGGCAACCTCCGGCGAGGTCTCCGGCGAGGGGCTCCGGCGGCGTGGCGTAGTGCGGCGGCGGCGTGGGCAAGGTGCGGCGGCGCGGGTGTGGGGTGGCGCGGCGGCGGTGTAGGGCGCGGGGTGGGGCGCGGCTTGGGGCTTGGGGGCTTGGGGTTTGATTTGATGGGTTTAGAGGGGGGGTGTTGGGGTATTTATATTGGGGAGGGGAGGAGAGACTTGGGGTAGGGGACAAGAAAAAGAAAGGAAAAAGGAAAACGAAACAAAGGAAAGGGGAGGGGGCTAACCCTAGCCGGACTCGGCTAGAGCAAGAGGCGGCGGCGGCTGGCGCCTGCCTTGCCTGGCGCACGGCGCGCAGGGAGGCTGGGGCGGTGGCCGGCTGGCTGGGCCTTCGGCCCGGCTGGCCTGCTGGATTTTTTTAAACCGTTTCGGGCGCAGAAAAACACAGAAAAGAAAATCTAAACGAGCTCCAAAATTTCTAAAGTAAATTTTCCCCGACTCCTAAAAATGAGTCGAACAAAATGAACTTTACTCCGGACCTAAAATGCAATTTTTGAAAACGCGCATTTTTCCCTATCCAAATAAAACGCAAACAAAACTCCGGCAAAACCAAAATTGATCTATTTATTAAATCTTCATTTTTTTTCCTAAAGTTGGGAAAGTCATATTATTCCCTCTCTTATATTTTTGATATCGGAAAAATTATTGAAGATGAAATAAATAAATCAAATGATCCTTGAGTTGCGTGAAATTTCTAGGATCAACCAAAATGCAAGAAAATATGATATGCATGATGATCTAGTGTATAACATTCCAAATTGCAAATTTGGGATGTTACAGGGAGCCCTGGATTAGGGGGTCCCAGGGCGTCCGAGACATGTGACATGGGTCGGACTGCTGGGCCATGAAGGTACAAGATAGAAGACTCCCCCCGTGTCCGGACAGGACTCTCCTTTGCGTGTGTGGCAATCTTGACGTCCGGATGTATGGTTTCCTTCCCCTGTAAACTGAACTTGTAAAACCCTAGCCCCCTCCGGTGCCTATATAAACCGGAGGGTTTAGTCTGTAGAGGCAATCATAATCATACATGCTAGACATCTAGGGTTTAGCCATTACGATCTCGAGGTTGATCAACTCTTGTAAGCCCTATACTCATCAAAGTCAATCAAGCAGGAAGTAGGGTATTACCTCCATCAAGAGGGCCCAAACCTGGGTAAACATTGTGTCCCCCACCTCCTATTACCTTCGATCCTTAGACACACAGTTCGGGACCCCCTACCCGAGATCTGCCGGGTTTGACACCGACATTGGTGCTTTCATTGAGAGTTCCTCTGTGTTGTTGATAGAAGGACCGATGGCTCGCCTCGTCGTCGATGACAAAATCACCTCTGGAAGAGCCCTAGTTCCTGGGCAGATCCTCCAGATCGGCAATTTCACCATGGGCGCCCGTCCAGCCATTAAGCCCAAGGTGGTCCCCCGAATTGCGAAAAATTATCTCCGCATCAACCCCGAAGGCATCGATATGATGGATCCGATAGATGTTTCGTCTTTAAACGAACTTCTAGATCGCATCGCCGCCCTTGGGGTCAAACCAGATTACGATCTCGTCGGGCTTAAACCAGATCAAAGGGAAATCAGGTCTCCACCTGTCACCCACTTGGTGACTATTGTGGAAGAACAATGTGAGGATACCGCTCCTCCTATGCTAAAAACAAACTAAGTTCGGTTCTCCGAGCGCTATGAGCCGGACACTCATCTTCAAGAAGGGACTATCTGTCTCCCGAACATAGAATCCGGCACTAAGTCTAAAAACCCCCCGGACACTCCAGACCCTGGGCCGACGATCTCATAAAATTTTCAAAATCCGGATTCCACAATGGGTCAAGGTTCGGATTAAAGTCCACCCACCCACCACAATCAATACTCTCCAAGCAATTCCGGTCCCCCGAACATATGTGATTTAATGTATATACGACAGCAACCTCTGGAAACAGTCCATCACTTTTGGGCTAGATTCCTACTTGTTAAAAACAAGATCAAAGATTGCTGCGACGACGATGTGGTATCAGTCCTTTGCCGCAACTGCATGGACGAGGGCATCCTCACCGCCCTTAATCGGCACCGCATTCTGCACTTTGCAAATTTGGCACACATAGTACAGAAGTACTGTGCAATGGAAAGCGCCTGGAAAGCCCAGATAGCTCAGTGGGAGCCACCGGCCTTTAAGCCACCCACCTGCCAAACAAAAAGGATGCACCCTTGCGGGGCACCTGATCATTCTTCGACCGAAAGAATAATTCATCCCTTATTGGGACACAGAACCGTCCTTGATGGATGGCTCGATGATACGTCTCCAACGTATCTATAATTTATGAAGTATTCATGCTATTATATTATCAACCTTGGATGTTTTATATGCATTTATATGCTTACATGATTTTTGGGACTAACCTATTAACCTAGTGCCAGTGCCAGTTTCTGTTTTCTTCTTGTTTTTGAGTTTTACAGAAAAGGAATATCAAACGGAGTCCAATTGACGTGCCAATTTTTGACGATTTTTTATGGACCAAAAGAAGACCCTGGAGTAAAAGAGTTGGGCCAGGAGAGTCCCGGGGCGTCCACGAGGGTGGGGGCGCCCCCCTGGCGTGTGGTCCTGCCTCGTGGACGCCTCGGGCACCTACTTGACATGAGACCGACGCCAAAAATTCCTATAAATACATAAACCTCGGAAAATTAACCTAGATCGGGAGTTCCACCGCCAGAAGCCTCCGTAGCCACCGAAAACCAATCTAGGCCCTTTCTGGCACCCTGCCGGAGGGGGCCGTCATCACCGGAGGGCATGGAGGAGGATCCCGGAGGGGCCATCATCACCATGAAGTCCAAGGACCAGAGGGAGAACCTCTCCCCATCTAGGGGGGGAGGCCATGGAGAAGGAAGCACAAGGGGGAGAACCTCTCCTCCTCTCTCTCGGTGGCACCGGAGTGCTATCGGGAGGGGAATCATCGCCATGGTGATCGTCTTCATCAACATCACCATCATCATCATCACCCTCATCTCTTTTACGTGGTCCACACTCTCCCGCACCCCGCTGTAATCCCTACTTGAACATGGTGCTTTATGCCACATATTATGATCCAATGATGTGTTGCCATCCTATGATGTTTTGAATAGATAACTTTTGTCTTTGGGTTGATTGATGATCTAGATTGGTATGAGTTGTATGTTTTACTTTGATGTTGTCCTATGGTGCCCTCCGTGTCGCGCAAGCGTGAGGGGTTCCCATTGTAGGGTGTTGCAATACGTTCATGATTCGCTTATAGTGGGTTGGTGAGTGACTGAAACACAAACCCAAGTAAGGGGGTTATTGCGTATGGGAATAAAGATGACTTGATGCTTTAATGCTAAGGTTGGGTTTCACCTTGATGATCTTTAGTAGTTGCGGATGCTTGCTAGAGTTCCAATCATAAGTGCATATGATCCAAGTAGAGAAAGTATGTTAGCTCGTGCCTCTCCCTCATATGAAACTGCAATAGTGATTACCGGTCTTGTTAACGATTGCCTAGGATAATTCCGCACACCGATCCACCATTATTCCACACTCGCTATTTATAATATTTAGTAATATATTTTAACTTCATGATAATAACACCTACTTTTATATTTTAGCTCTCCGATATCATACAAAGTTATCCTTTTCATACCTACAACATAGTTTTATTTCTCGTTGCTAGTTGGAAGCAAACGTTCAGTGTATGTAGAGTCATATCAGTGGCAGATAGGGCTTGAGAGAATATTGATCTTATCTTTAGCTCCTTGTGGGTTCGACACTCCATACTTATCACTTCCACCTTTGGAAATTGCTATGATGATTCCTTGCACTTGGGGATTATCAAGCTCTTTTCTGGCGCCGTTGCCGGGGAGCAATAGCGTGGGGTTGATATTCTCGTGTGTGCTTGTTTGCTTTCTTCACTAAGTAGATTTTGTTTTTCCTTTTTGTTTCTGTTTAGTTGTGGGTGAAACATACAAAAAAAATTAAAAGAAGTGATTGGAAAGTTATGCATTAAAGAAGTGAGGGTCGACCTTGAGCACTCGTGTTCATGCTCACGGAAACAATGTAGAATTTTTCATGGAAGTTTCTCTTTAAATAATTATCCCCTTATATATATCCATTGTATTATAAAAATAATGTGCCAAGCTTTGGTTTTAGGATGATTAGATTGCTTGTTTACTATGTGCAGAACAAAAACAGAAACTTTGGCTGTAGCGCGTGATTTTACATTTTTTACTGGAAAGTCAAATGGGTCTTAAAATTTTTGAACATTACTTCTGTATAAATTTTTCAAATTTTTAAATTTATTTCATAATTTTTGGAGTTACATAAGTTTACTAAACCTTCAGATTTCTATAGACTGTCCTGTTTTAGACAGATTCTGTTTTTCGTGTGTTGTTTGCTTATTTTGATGAATCTATGGGTAGTATCGCGGGGCATGAACCGTGGTGAAGTTGGAATACAGTAGATATAGTTCTAATATGAAATTGGAATGAGTTTGCAACAGTACCGAAAGGTAGTGATTTTCTTTATTATACTAACAGATCTCACAAAGTTTTTGTTAAAGTTTTTTGTGGATGAAGTGTTCGAGGAACGAGGAGTTACCGATGTGAGAAGAATAAAGAGAGGCAAGAGCTCAAGCTTGGGGATTTCCAAGGCACCCCAAGTAAATATTCTAAGGATACTCAAGCATCTAAGCTTGGGGATGCCCCGGTTGGCATCCATCTTTCTTCTTCAACAATTATCGGTATACCTCAGTTTTTGTTTCGTTCACATGATTTGTGTCCTTTGTGTTTTTTGTTCTTCCTTCTATGAACCATGCTAGTATGAGATAACCCTTAATTGATTTATAAAATGCTTCATGTGCTTCACTTATATCTTTTAAGTATGATCTTATAGAATTGCTCTTTGTGCTTCACTTAAATCTTTTGAGTATGGTTTTATAGAATGCTTCGTGTGCTTCACTTATACATTTTGAGCTTGGACATTGGTTAGTTTATATTAATTGTAGAAAGCTCCATGAACTTCACTTATATATTTTGGAGTATTAATAATACTATCATCTAAATAGGGTTTGGAAGAGTGTCAACTCTAGGAACTAAAGCTGGTTTGGAAGAGTGTCAACTCTAGGAACTAGTGATCCCGCCATTCCAAATGAGAAGAATTTTTTGCTTATGTGGAGAATAGAAAATTTTCTATGCTTGTAGATCATGAAAAGAATGCTTTATGTGATGGTTATATTGTTGAAATCATTCATGATGCTACTGAAAATTATTATTAGGGAGGAGTGCAATAATATCAAGTTTTTCTCTCTATATGCTTAAAGTTTTGAAGTTATACTTGTTTTCCCTTCCTATGCTAGTTGATTCTTGTTCCCATAAATTGTGTGCTCACAAAATCCCCAGGCATAGGAAGTGGGTTAGGTTTAAATGTTCTAGTCATATTCTTCATGATGCTCTCTTTATGTTCAAGTCTTATCTTTCATGTGAGCATCATTGAAATCATCATGCCTAGCTAAAAGGCATTAAAGAAAAGCGCTTGTTGGGAGACAACCCAATATTTACCCTTAATGTTTTTGTGTGTTTACATGATTAAGCTACTGTAGTAATCTTGTTTTATAGCTTTTGTTTCAATAAAGTGCCAAGTAAGATCTTTGGGAAGACTTGGGTGAAAGTTAATGTGATCTTGCTGTAAAAAACAGAAACTTTGCGCTCACGAGATTAGCTGCCAGTTTTTACAGAAGAGTGATTTGGTGCTGATTCTTTTTGAAGAAGATTAATAGACAAATTCCTCAAGTCCACCAATTTATTTAATAATTTTTTGAGTAGCATAAGTATGGTTAGTGTTCAGATCATTACAGACTGTTCTGTTTCTGACAGATTCTGTTTTCATTGCATAGTTTGCTTGTTTTCTAGTTTCTATGACCTATATTCCTCAATATAAATTATAGAAATGATATGGTACAGTAGGCATTGTGTGAGAACAATTACGATCTTTTCTTTGACAGTACCAAGGTGAATGGTTTACTCTTTATAATACTAACCTATCTCACGAAGTTCCGTTAAGTTTTGTGTGATTGAAGTTTTCAAGCTTTGGGTGAGATATCGAAATGGGGTGAATAAGGAGTGGAAATACCCTAAGCTTGGGGATTCACAAGGCACCCCAAGGTAATATTCAAGGAAGACTCAAGCGCCTAAGCTTGGGGATTCCCCGGAAGGCATCCCCTCTTTCGTCTTCAAAACTATCGGTATACCTTACTCGGAGCTATATTTTTATTCGTCACATGATATGTGTTTTGCTTGGAGAGTATTTTAAATTTTACTTGCTATTTGAATAAAATCATTGGATCTTAAATCTTAAATGAAAAAGAATCCTCCCATGGCTAGTTAATTATTTGACTACTCAGTGTCCTTCACTTTTATCTTTTTGGAGTAGTTTGTCATTACTCACATGCTTCACATATATCCTATGAGTAAATGGTTGAATGAATTGAATATCATAAATCTCAATTTATATATGTTTCATATGCTTATACCATGGGGATTAATGACTTCACATAGAATAAGTATAGTTAGTAAACTTATTGAAAGTTAGCAAATGTAGAATTGGTCACTTGAACAATTCATGAAAGAATATTGAAGGAAGAGAGATTTCACATATAAATATACTATCTTGGACATCTTTTGTAATTGTGAGAACTCATTAAAATATGACATGCTAAAAGGTTGATGTCGGACAAGGAAGACAACATAATGGGTTATGTTTTCTTATATCCGAAATAAAGTATATTGTCTTGGATCATCCAACATGTTGAGCTTGCTTTTCCCCCTCATGCTAGCCAAATTATTTGCACCAAGTAGAGATACTACTTGTGCTTCCAAACATTCCTTAAACCAGTTTTGCCATGAGAGTCCACCATACCTACCTATGGATTGAGTAAGATCCTTCAAGTAAGTTGTCATCGGTGCCTGCAATAAAAATTGCCCTCTAAATATGTATGATCTATTAATGTGGAGAAAATAAGATTTATACAATCTTGTGATGTGGAAGAAATAAAAGCGATGGACTACATAATAAAGTTCCATATCACAAGTGGCAATATAAAGTGACATTCTTTTGCATTAAGATTTTGTGCATCCAACCATAAAAGCGCATGACAACCTCTGCTTCCCTCTGTGAGGGGCCTATCTTTTACTTTTATCTTCTACCTTATGCAAGAGTCATGGTGATCTTCACCTTTCCTTTTTACATTTTATCCTTTGGCAAGCACATTGTGTTGGAAAGATCCTGATATATATATATATATCCAATTGGATGTAAGTTATCATGAACTATTATTGTTGACATTACCCTTGAGGTAAAAGGTTGGGAGGCGAATCTATAAGCCCCTATCTTTCTCTGTGTCCGATTAAAACTTTGAACCCGTAAATATCACATGAGTGTTAGAAATTGTGAAAGATTAAATGATAGTTGAGTATGTGGAGTTTGCTAAACCAAAGCTCTGACATAGACCCTTCCTGAAAATAAGATGAATTGCAATTGTTTGATGACTGAGAATATAGTTTGTTAGTTTCAAGAATGTTTATGATCTATACCTTAACATGTGAATAGCTTGTTACTTGATCATGAAAAGTTTTATGAAGATGAGCTACTGTTAGGATATATAATGATGTTATAAAAAGTGATTGAAACTATCATTGATGAAACTTATGCACTTGCTAGCATTCACACTTCAGAAATTATTTCTTTTATCATTTACCTACTCAAGAATGAGCAGGAATTAAGCTTGGGAATGCTAATACGTCTCCAACGTATCTATAATTTATGAAGTATTCATGCTATTATATTATCAACCTTGGATGTTTTATATGCATTTATATGCTATTTTATATGATTTTTGGGACTAACCTATTAACCTAGTGCCCAGTGCCAGTTTCTGTTTTTTCCTTGTTTTTGAGTTTTACAGAAAAGGAATATCAAACAGAGTCCAATTGATGTGCCAATTTTTGATGATTTTTTATGGACGAAAAGAAGACCCCGGAGTAAAAGAGTTGGGCCAGGAGAGTCCCGGGGAGTCCAGGAGGGTGGGGGTGCGCCCACCCCCCAGGCGTGTGGTCCTACCTCGTGGACGCCTCGGGCACCTCCTTGATGTGAGATCGACGCCAAAAATTTCTATAAATACAGAAACCTCGGAAAATTAACCTAGATCGGGAGTTCCGCCGCCAGAATCCTCCGTAGCCACCGAAAACCAATCTAGGCCCTCTCTGGCACCCTCCCGGAGGGGGCCGTCATCACCGGAGGGCATGGAGGAGGATCCCGGAGGGGCCACTATCACCATGAAGGCCAAGGACCAGAGGGAGAACCTCTCCCCATCTAGGGGGGAGGCCATGGAGGAGGAAGCACAAGGGCGAGAACCTCTCCTCCTCTCTCTCGGTGGCATCGGAGTGCCATCGGGAGGGGAATCATCGCCGCGGTGATCGTCTTCATCAACATCACCATCATCATCATCATCATCACCCTCATCTCTTTTACGCGGTCCACTCTCCCACACCCCGTTGTAATCCCTACTTGAACATGGTGCTTTATGCCAGATATTATGATCCAATGATGTGTTGCCATCCTATGATGTTTTGAGTAGATGTCTTTTGTCTTTGGGTTGATTGATGATCTAGATTGGTATGAGTTGTATGTTTTACTTTGATGTTGTCCTATGGTGCCCTCTATGTCGTGCAAGCGTGAGGGGTTCTCGCTGTAGGATGTTGCAATACGTTCATGATTCGCTTATAGTGGGTTGGTGAGTGACTGAAACACAAACGCGAGTAAGGGGGTTGTTGCGTATGGGAATAAAGAGGACTTGATGCTTTAATGCTATGGTTGGGTTTTACCTTAATGATCTTTAGTAGTTGCGGATGCTTGCTAGAGTTCCAATCATAAGTGCATATGATCCAAGTAGAGAAAGTATGTTAGCTTATGCCTCTCCCTCATATGAAACTGCAATAGTGATTACCGGTCTTGTTAATGATTGCCTAGGACAATTCCGCACACTGATCCACCATTATTCCACACTCACTATTTATAATATTTAGTAATATATTCTAACTTCATGATAATAGCACCTACTTTTATATTTTAGCTCTCCGATATCATACAAAGTTATCCTCTTTGTACCCACAACATAGTTTTATTTCTCGTTGCTAGTTGGAAGCAAACGTTCGGTGTACGTAGAGTCATATCAGTGGCAGATAGGGCTTGAGAGAATATTGATCTTACCTTTAGCTCCTTGTGGGTTCGACACTCCATACTTATCACTTCCACCTTTGGAAATTGCTACAATGATTCCTTGCACTTGGGGATTATCACTCGACAAGCCCTGTCAAAAACACACGATGCTAAATTCCGAGCGAACTCATAACCTTCGGGCATGTTGGATACTTCGGCAGGTGGCTAAAAGCGGGGAGGCTATCCTCACCAACACTACTCCGATAAGGCATTCCCCCGAGGATAACGACCTTGGCATGTTTATGGTCTTTAAGACCTTTTGTTCAAACAACCGGCGCAAAAGGGCACTCCGCGACCTCGCCGAAGTCAATCACGTAGCCGCAATAAATCCTTGGAATGACATGGCGATAACCTTCAATGCTAATGACGACCCAAGGGCCCGATCAGTCCAAGCACTAGCCGCTTTGGTTCTAAACCCAATTGTAGATGACTTTTCCCTCACTAAAGTGCTCATGGACGACGGCAACAGATTGAACCTCATCTACGAAGACACGCTCAATAAAATGCAGATGGACAGGAATCGCATTGAGCAAAGCAATACATCCTTTCGAGGAATCATCCCCAGTCGGGAAGCAAGATGGTCAGGGAAAATTAAACTAGATGTGGTACTCGGCATGCTAGAGAATTATAGGTCCGAAGAGATAATCTTCCAGGTGGCCCCTTTCAATAGCGGATATCATGCCCTCTTAGGGCGAGATGCATTCACACGCTTCCAAGCCATACCTCATTACGGGCACATGAAGCTCAAAATGCCCGGGCCCAATGGCGTCATCACTATCTCCAGTGATCCGGACATAGCACTCCGCGCTGAAAACAATACCGCATCCCTGGCCCTCGCGGCACTGAGCGAAGCCCTGGCGGCCAAGGAGCTCACCGCTCTACGTTCCATGGTGGATAGAGACGACGCACTTCTTGATAAAAGGCCTAAATCCACTTCTTTCAAGCCAGCAGACGAGATAGTCAAATTTCAAGTTCATGCGACGGACCCCAAGAAGACAACTTCCATTGGGGCACAGCTGGATCCGGCGCTCGACGCCACATTGCATGCGTTCTTGCACGAGAACTGGTACATCTTCGCCTGGCACCCCTCGGATAGGCCGGGAATCCCACGCGCACTGGCCGAACATAGTCTCAACATACCGAAGGGATACAAGCCAGTCAAGCAAACGTTGCGGCAATTTTCTGAACCCAAACGACAGGCTATGGGGGAGGATCTAGTCGAGCTACTAGAAGCTGGGTTTATCAGAGAGATCAAACAACTGGATTGGCTAGCAAATCTGGTCATGGTGCCGAAGAAGGATAAATCCTGGCGCTTATGTGTCGACTTCAAGGACCTCAATAAAGCCTGCCCTAAGGATCCCTTCCCACTACCTCGCATCGACCAGATTATTGATGCCACCGCAGGTCATGACTCACTGTGCTTCCTTGACGCATACTCCGGATACCATCAAATCAAGATGAAGGAATCCGACCATGCCGCGACGGCATTCGCCACCCCATATGGGCCCTTCTGCTTCAACACCATGCCCTTCGGGCTCAAAAATGCCAGTGCCACATACCAACACATGATTCAAACTTGCCTAGAAAAGCAAATCGGCAAGACAGTCGAGGCATATCTAGATGATGTAGTCATCAAAACTAAGCATGTCGAATCATTGGTAGATGATTTATGCCTTACATTCGAGAACCTCCGAAGATATGACATACGACTCAATCCGAAAAGTGCGTTTTCGGTGTTCCCGCCAGAAAATTGCTTGGGTTCATCATTTCCAATAGGGGAATCGAAGCAAAGCCAGCCAAAATCCGAGCCCTATCACAGTTGGCTACACCAACAGACCTCAAACAGGTCCAAAAACTAGCCGGATGTGTAGCCGCTTCATCTCCAGATTAGGAGAAAAGACGCTGCCATTGTATCGCCTACTCCGACGCACCGACCCCTTTGCGTGGACAGATGCTGCAACAGCCGGACTGGAAGAAATAAAAGCTTTGTTAGCAAGCAACCCAATCCTGGCCGCGCCAAACGTCGGCGAACCCATGTTACTGTACATATCTGCAACACATCAGGTAGTGAGTGCGGTGCTCGTCATCGAATGAGAGGAAGAGGGACATAAATTCCCACTTCAAAAACCCGTATACTATGTGTCGATTACGGTCCTCACACCATGCAAATCCCGATACCCGCATTATCAAAAGATAGCGTATGCGGTCTTCATGGCATCCCGGAAGCTACGGCACTACTTTCAGGAGTGTTCGATCACGGTGGCATCCGAGGTACCACTTAATGATATCATAAACAATCGAGACGCCGCCGGCCGGATTGCCAAATGGGCTATTGAACTCTTACCGTTTGAAATAACATATAAGCCATGCCGAGCCATTAAATCTCAGGTGTTGGCTGACTTCGTCGCCGAATGGACGGAAGTTGAACTCCCTAAAGAGTATGACACATATTCCAACTGGGTGATGCACTTCGACGGCTCTAAAATGCTAGCCGGACTTGGGGTTGGTGTCGTCCTGACATCCCCCATAGGAGATACAGTCCGTTATGTGCTCCAAATAATGTATACATACTCTAATAACGCAGCCGAATATGAGGCCTTATTGCATGGTCTTCGGATGGCTGTCTCTATGGGCATACAACGCCTCAAGGTGCGTGGGGATTCAAACCTCGCAATATCCCAATAAGAGGAGAAGTTGATGCCAAAGATCCGAAGATGGTGGCTTACCGCAACGCTGTACTTAAAATATCAGCTTGATTTGAGGGGCTTGAGTTTCATCACGTGGCCCGAGAGAGTAATCAAGCAGCGGACACCCTTGCTCGCATGGGCTCTAAATGCGACCCCGTCCCACCCAATACCATTATGGAAAGGCTCTTCAGGCCATTCGTGGCGTGGCAGGACGAGAGCAGCAATACCAGTCCGGATTCGGTCATACCCCTTGATTTCGAACACAATTCGGATATCATCGGGGGCTCAGCCACCGAAATGACACCATCGGCCCATGTAATCATGGCAGTAATCGCCCCATGGACCGAACCCTTCCTAGCCTACCTTAACAGGCGAGAGCTCCCCGAAGACCAGAATGAGGCTCGATGCATTGTTCGTCGTTCGAAAGCCTACAAGGTTCATGAAGGAGAACTCTACAAGAAAAGTACTACCGGAGTCCTTCAAAGATGTATCTCCGAAGAAGAGGGACGACAGCCCTTGGCTGAAATGCATGCTGGTCTTGGCAGCCATCACACCGCAGCTCGGGCCCTCGTAAGTAAGGCCGTCTGTACCAATTTTTTCTGGCACACGGCCCGAGCAGATGCACAAGACCTTGTCCAATGTTGTGTAGGATTCCAGCTTTTTGCCAATCAAAGCCATATGCCGCCTACCACCCTGCAAACAATCCCCATTACTTGGCCTTTCGCGGTCTAGGGGATTGACATGGTCGGACCCCTCAAAGGGGAAGCCATAAGAAAAAAATACCTGCTGCTCATGGTAGATAAATTCACTAAGTGGATAGAGGCCAAACCATTTAAAACGGCTGAAGCTGGACTAGTGATAGACTTCATATCCGGTGTCGTACACTGTTATGGTGTCCCACACAGCATCATCACCGATAACGGCTCTAACTTTACAGCCGACGAAGTAAAAACCTGGTGCGCCAATGTGACGCCCTCGATTCAATCATGCACTAATCATACACGCAAATATGTACGATCAAGCTCAAGGACTCATGGGAAGATATCACAACACAACTCTAGACACAAATTAGAATAATACAAGCTTTATATTACAAGCCAGGGGCCTCGAGGGCTCGAATACAAAAGATTCAGCGGAAGCAACAATATCTAAGTATAGATATAATGTATACAAGTTTGCCTTAAGAAGGCTAGCACAAAAGCAACAACGAACGAGAAGGCAAGGTCTCCTGCCTGGGAGCCTCCTAACTACTCCAAGTCATCAGCGGTGTCCACGTGGTAGTAGGCACCCTCAGGGTAGCAGTAGTCATCAGTGGTGTCGTCTGGCTCCTGGGATCCGTCATCTGTCGCAACAATCGGGTATGGGGGAAAAGAGGTAGCAAAGCAACCGTGAGTACTCATCCAAAGTACTCGCAAGACTTAGATCAGATCTAAACTAAGTATGCATCTGTATCAAAGGGAAATGGACTGTATCTGTGGACTAAACTGCAGAATGCCAGAAAAGAAGGGGAAAGCCTAGCCTATTGAGGACTAGCATCTTCAAGCATCTTGCAGCATATAGAAGAGTACAGATCAACCTAAGGTAAAGTAGTAGTAGTGTTATCAACCTCGGCCAGAGATCCTTTCTCAACTCCCTGCGAGAAAGCAATCCCAGAGCCATACTATCAATTTCTCATATCCATGTCTCATCTCAAGTATCCAGTTCTAGTTGTATCGATCGGGATACAACTCCAAGTGTCTGTTACCATAGGAGAGGCTATCGATAGATGTTTTCTTCCCTGCAGGGGTGCACCAACTTACCCACCACGCTCGATTAACTCCGGCCGGACACACTTCCTGGGTCATGCCCGGCCTCGGCCAAACAATACGCTGCAACCCGACCTATGCTTAATAGAGAGGTCAGCACGCCGGACTAAACCTATGCCCCCAGGGTTCATGGGCCATCGCCCCGGGAACTCCAGCATGTTGCGAGGGCGGCCGGTGAGCAGACCTAGCTACCTCCTTAAACAAGGCAGGTGCTTACGTAGTCCAACCCGACGCGCGCGGCTCAGTCGCTAACGTCTAATAAGCTTCGGCTGATGCATATGACGCAGAACGCCCATACAATGCCCACATGATGGTTAGTGCTATCAGGCCAGAGGCCCCTCAGATCAAATATCCCAAACCGTAGTGGATTAGGAGAACGCGGTAACGAGCGGAGACTCACGATCGATGGGACCCCATCGCCCCGTCTCGAGTACTTGCGGCAAGGGCTAAGAATGCCCGACCACGCCTTGTAAGTATCTCGCGGGCACCTTCCAGGTCAACCCGACTCCACATCACTCGCTATTAAGCTCGCGCGGGTACCCCTCAGGGCCGACCTGTCTTTAGTAACATGGCTCAGTGCAAATTCAGAGTAACCATAGTAACTGTGTGTCTAACACCGAGGGGAAAACCCTGGGAATCACCCCCGGTGAATTCCACTCGATGTTGTCATCAAGGTGAACGTAAGAGGATCCACCCTCGAGGTTCACACTTGAGGGGTTGCATGAAGGAGCCATAACGGAAGTGGTTAAGGAGGAAATCACCCTCGATGACCTCGACCGTATAGCTACACTACAGAGATCTCTGCAGGAGTGATATAAGAGGTTCCACCCTCGGCACTCGATGGTAACTCTGTAGAGCCGTACAACTGGGGGGTGATGTGTGGTGTTGGGGCCGGGACGTCGATCACGTTGATCGAGTCATCGAACATAAAGCAAGGCAACTGGGACAAGGTGGGGTCACTGATGGATCTCTAACCAACCTATACTAAGCATTTTGGGATAAGCAGGTAAGGTATGAAAGGAGGTAACAAAAATAGGCTATGCATCAGAGTAGGATCATACATAAAGTAGTAGCAGTTCTAATGCAAGCATTAGAGGGAAAGAAATAGGCGATATCAGAATGCTCAAGGGGGGTTTGCTTGCCTGGAAGCTCTGCTGAAAAAGAAGAAGTGTCGTCGTCGACGTAGTCGATCACATGGGCGGCATCAGTCTCGGGGTCTACCAAAGAGAAGAGGGGGAAGAAACAGTAAATACAGAGCAAACAGATGCATCACTAAGCATTACATGACGATAGGCAGAGCTAGGGTTGTCCTAATGTAGTACTACATGTTGCAGACGGAGGGGATAAACATCCGAGGATGAACTCCCGATGTTAGACAAATTCCGGACAGGTGGAAGAGAGGGGACGGTTCCATGTTCAGCATGCTAGGGGCATGTGACAGGTGAATGGACCGCGCATTCGGATTCGTTGGATTTTTCTGAGCAACTTTCATATAGAAAACATTTTCATCCGAGCTACGATTTAATTTCTACGAATTTCTAAAGATTAAAGTATTTTCTGGAATTATTATTTAAAAAAATTCACTATGACATCAGCATGATGTATGTGTGACGTCAGCAGTCAACAGCCCAGTTGACTGGTCAAAACTGACATGGGGACCCACCTGTCATGGACAGTGGTCTAACAGAAGATTAAGCTAACTAAAACAGAGTTATTTGGTAGGAAGGCCCCACCTATCATAGACTAATTAGTTTAACTAAATAAGTTTATTTGGGAAAAGTTTTAATTTGACTAATTAGGCGGTGGGGCCCATACGTCAGTGGCACAGGTGTGCCCAGTCAGCAGTTGACTAGGTCAAACCATTCAACAGGACCCATCGGGCCCACACGTCAGCGACCCATGGGGCGGGGCCCATTGAGCCACGCAGATGGCCGGCACCGGAGTTGCTTTGGTGGCCTCCCGCGACGGCGAGCTTGCCGGATACGCTCGGAATTTCGGTACGGGCACCCTTTCGCGCAGTTTTACTTGCGTTCGAACGCGGACGGTGCCGCGCGTCGAGTGGTGGTGGTAGCGTGGCCGGACTTGGCCGGAATCGTCGCCGGCGATGAGCAGAGGCGGCGGTGCGTACGGGTGCTCGACGGAAACGGCGCTACGGTGGCTCAAATCAAACGCGGCTAGGCTCGTTCGGCTGCGGTCGATCTCGTGCATCCAACGACGGTGGTCGCAGGGGCTAGAGTTGATCGGAGCAGGGTGCAACGTCGACGATAGCGGCGGACGGAACTCGGCATCGATGGGAAAGACGCAGGGGGCACGAGGGGAAGAGCTGGTGGGTGCTACAGCCTCCTACGAAGACGTGGAGCATGATGCTGTGCTCAGGCGCTAGAGGCGTGAGCTGTGGCCGCGACGGCGAGGTGAGCGGCGGAGCAAGCTTTTGGCCGACAGTGAATCGGTTGCTAGAGCTCAAAATCGAGCGCGTGGAGCGAGGGGAAGGAGAGAGATGCTCACAGGGGGCCTGCAGATGTGCTAAGCGGGCGCGGGGAAGGCTCGATGATGAAGAACGGCGGCGGTGATCCGAGGTGGCCGAGGAGGAAGATGAAGTTGCCGCCGTCACTGCAGGGGCTCCGAGCTCCAACTTGATGTGGCAGGCGGTGTAGGGGACGGCGGCGGAGCAGACGGACAGGGCCGGTGGCCTCGGGGCCGCCGGTAGCCACGGAATCGACGGAGTTACGGCGGCGACTGCGCTCGGAGGTGGATGGGGGAATGACGGGGAGGCGAGGAGGAATCTGCCGGGGAGAGGGAGAGGCGGAGCGAGCAGGCGAGTGGGGGTGGTAGAGCAAGTGGAAGGGGAGCCTGATGTGTCGAGGGGATCCTTATCCTCCTCGTCGATGGCGAGGTGGTTCGGCGGTGACGCGCGGGCGCGCGCCCTCGGTCGGTTGAACAGGGGGAGGGGAGAGCGACCGGGGAGGGGTAGGTGGGCCAGCCTACTGGGATGGGCCGAAGCCCAAGGGGAGGCCAGGGGCTCTCCCACCCCTTCTCCTTTTCTTTTCCTTTTTCTTTTCTCTTTTTTTATCAGTAGCTTTTGCATTTTCTTATAGCCACAATTGACTTTGCAAAAATATGCTACTGGTCAAAACAATTTCCTAGAATTATTGTGCACTGCCACAAAAAGATTGTGAGGCTTTTGAAATAGTTTGCAATTTTTATAAATTAAAAAGGCATTTAATTTATTGCTTAGGTCACTGTTTCAAGTAGTTTAGGCCACTCAAACCATTTGCAAAAATGTTGGTTCACCACCAATATTAGTTCTGGATTATTTGGCACATGATTAACATTTTAGTTTTCATGTTTGGGAAATTTTGAATTTTACTCATAATTTGAAATTGAATCCAACTGTTATTTGTAAAGGAGTATTGATTTAAAGTGACTAAGCACTGTTATAGCAAAATGATTAGCTTGATCTCTGGGATTACTGTAGCATCATTACACCGGGGTGTTATAGCCAATCTGGGCATCAAGCTCGATTATGCCTCCGTCTATCGCCCTCAAACTAACGGTCGAGTCGAACGGGCTAACGGACTGATAATGAGTGGCATTAAACCCAGACTAGTGCGATCCTTAAAGTAGTCAGATAAACACTGGGTTGAGGAGCTCGACTCTGTACTCTGGGGACTACGGACCACGCCCAATCGCACGACCGGGTACACACCATTCTTTATGGTGTACGACGCTGAGGCTATCTTGCCCTGCGATATTATTCATGACTCACCTCGAGTACGCATGTACTAAGAGAGAGAGGCCGAGATCGATCGGCAAGATGACTTAGACGGCCTAGAGGAGAAGCACGATGTCGCAAAATCTCGCTCAGCATTCTATCAACAACAAGCTCGAAGATACCAAAGCAGAGAAGTGCGGGCCAAGACTTACAATGTCGGTGAACTCGTTCTACGCCTACTAGAGAAGAAAAAGGACAAGCTCAAGCCCAAATGGGAGGGTCCCTTCATTATAGATGAAGTTCTCACTTGAGGAGCCTATCGCCTTTGTAATGCATCGGACAATCGCTTAGAGCCAAACCCTTGGAATGCTGCCAGACTCCGAACATTCTACGCCTAAGTCCAGACTCGCAATTCGTTACCTTTTTCCTCTTTTTCCTCTTTCTTCTTTTTGTTTTTATACGATTTATAGCCCGTCCTCGGATAAACCGCACACTAAAGGGGCATACATCCTTAAATGTACATACCCCCCAATACCTGGGGGCTTCTTGTCACAGAAGCTTATTATTTTTTGAGCATCAAGCTCACCGTATATATGCGTCATCTTCTCATCTATGTCTTTTCTTCGCCATTATATGCACCTTTATCACTTAAGTTTTTACCAAGCTGGGTTGCCTGGCTCCTGTACTTATGCCATACGTTCCCGTTTGTTCGGCTAGGGCATAAAGGGAGCACCTCTGCGATTGTTACAGCCAGGATATCCGGACGTGTACCTCAGATGGGTGAAGCCGAAAGCTAGCATTCTTAAGGGAATAATAGGTCAGCGAACAAAAGATGAACTGCACTCGTTGCGCTTCAAGCCCCAAAAATATAACATACTGTCATTTTTAGCATCACAACTCAGGAACTATTCTCTCTGGAAGATGTTTCTTACGATCAAATGTAATATAACATAAATCCCCGAATACAACTTATCTGTTCAAGCAACTATTACCGGACTGCATGGTTAGCAAACATACTTCGGTGTTTACCACCAGTACAGTATTCGAAAACACTCCAAACTTTGGATGTAGGAGGTTAAAGCGGAAGGTCTGGCATGACAATAATTTTATAATTTGGCCGGAGATACGTTTGTCGATAAAAGTACATTACTACTTGGACTCGAAAACTTCCTCCTCCTCTAGACCATCTAATAAGTTGTCTAGCTTACAATCCTGCTGAGAAAACTTGGTGGCTATCTTTACTTGGTCATATACTAAGCTAATAGGAATTTCCTGTCCATCTGGTCCCCGAGGCCCGACCCGGACCATATGATTCGTATCATGTCCAGTGTACCGTGTTTTCACCATGGCCCAGCCTCTCGTGCACTTTCTCGGCATGCTGATATCTTCCATAGTCCAAAGTGGCATCGAGCCCCTTTGAATAAATTCACGAGCTCCTCCATACTTCTTGGAGGAGAATCGGCTAGCCATAGAGCTTTGGCAATTTTCCTCATTGCCGTTCGGGCTCGCTCATGCACTCTGGACAGCTCTTGTAGCAGACCGCCTTGAAATATGGACACCTCTTCTTCGGGCCGCCCAGTTAGCACACCTACAGGAAAAACTTGTTCACACCTCGCATTAGGGAACTGTACGAAAGTAAGGTTAAAAGGCATAATGAATATTCGGAGTCTGGGCATCCACCAGTTGGGCACGTACGTCCTTCAGCTCTTCAGCTTGCTTAGTGTTAGCATCCTATAGCTTGTTCTTCTCATCCCTGATCAGTGTAAGTACATGTTGACCAGCGGCCTCTTGCCTTTCGACATGCTGTTTATCCACCTGCGTGGTCCTTAGTTCCTTTTCTAACTGATCCGTCGATCCTGCTATTGTAAATCCAATGATGCTTATGTTAAAACATCACAGACATAGAATCGTATTTTCCGAACAGTAGTTGACATTACCAGTCGGTGCCTTCTTCGATTTCTCCAGTTCTGCGGTGACTGCAGTTAGCTAGGACTAACACTTTTCAAGCTCCTGAGATAGCAGGTTATTCTTCTCCGTGAGTACCCAACTACTTTAAGTCTCGGGGGCTACGGGTGCACAGGATTATTGAACCTACACAAAAGTCTTACCCGCATATCCTTTGAAAGCTGGTGAATGGCTCCAGTGAGCCCATCCCGAGCAGCTCCGATATATGCATCCACTGAGCTGAAGGCATTGAATGCCTCTCCGGTGAAAGTTGTCACGCATAGCCACCCTCCGGCACCGATGATTCATCGCACTCTCCACTTCAGAGTTGGTAATGGGTACATCATCTGAATCCTCAGGGAGAGGACAATCCGGCGTCGCACCTGTATCAACCATAGTCCTTGGAACGGAGTCCGAAGTTGGATTGGGTGGTGTATGACTAGCGAAGCCTCTTGACACAGTCCAGCGTACGCTTTTCCTAAAAACAATATGGCACAGTGGGAAACATCACAATTCGGTATACCTGCCAAGGGCATATAAAAAACCATACCTTTTTGATGAAGGTGGGGGCTCGACAGTATCGCCGTCCACTTTTCTTTTCGAAGATCCGCCCTGCGGAGGCGTCGCTTTCTTAAGGGACATTTCAGATGCGGCGTGGCGAGACGAGCGCCACCCCTTTGGAGCACGAGATTGTGCGAGGTGGGTGAGTCGTGATGATAAAACTCTTGTGAAGGAGACGTCTCCTGGGTACTTACGTGGGAGGAGGGGAGAATGACGGGATAATCGGCTATGATGGCCACTTCCGTGCCGTCGTAGTTCGCCTGATAAAAAAGCCCTCCTTGAACTCTATGAATATATCCAGATGCTCTTCAAATCTGGGATCCAGGTCTCGGATATGATCCTTCGGCTGTGGAGCGGGGCTATAGATCCCTGAGACAACCTTCCTCCATTCTTGTTAAGAATAGTCGGATTAAGTTCAACTAGGTGTGACTCAGGAAGAGGATTGAGTAAGGTTACAAAGTGAAAGCTCACCCATCTAGGAGGGTTGTACATGGAAAAGCCCTCTCGGCACTTAAGGCAAGTAAAATCTTCTTTCTCCCCTTTAAAATGATCAGCCAACATGGCGGCCAAGGCGGCAAAGCTGTTTGGACCCATGCGTCTGCAGCGTGATGCATCATCTTCCCCATTGTAGTGCCACATGGGGAGTCCTCTGGATTGAAGTGGCTGAACGCCTCGCGTTATTGAAATCGCCATTACTTCAACTATGGATAGTCCGGATTGGGCGAGTGCCTTTATCTTGCTCATTAACTGCTTAACCTCCGCACTATCCTCCTCTTCGAAACTCCGAGGACGCCAGTTGTCGCGTTTCTTTAACAGAGCATTGCCAAATTCAGGAAGGCCTCATCGGATTGGGTCTGGGAGAACAACGTCTTCGATATAAAATCACTCTAAAGGCCACTCTTCGGATGCCTTCTTCGGAGTGCCGAACAGATATCATGTCCTGCTTGTGCACCATACTTCGGCGCCGCCCACCTCGAATATAGATCCATTCTGGGAGCAGGGAACGAGGTAGAAAAGTTTTCTCCACAATTCAAAATGGGCCTCGTAGCCCAGGAACAGCTCACAAAGAGCAACGAAGCCCGTGATGTGCAGAATAGAGCCCGACGTGAGAATGTGCAGCTGAAGGCCATAGTACTCCAGGAGACCTCGGAGGAAAGGGTGGATTAGGAATACAATGCCTCTTAAAAGGAAGGAAACAAAGCACACTCGTTCCCCTTCTGAAGGATTGGGGAAATTTTCCACCAGGGTTTCGCCATTTATGGAAGTCAATCCTGCCCGGACAAGGACCAGGTCTGCGGGAGGGAGATATCCTTGCACCTGGAGCTTGGTCAGCTGGGCGTGGGAGACCAAGCAGCTCTCCCAATCGCCTTTTTGAGGGCCGTGAGGGCGTGAGGAAGAACTGGGAGCGCTAGCCATGCTAGTGCGGTTTTTCTGTGGCCAGCTCTAAGGATTTCCTCGCTTGGTTGAGAATGGCATCTAAGATCCAGTCTCCTTAAATAAATGCCTTCCATATGCTGTCAGGGTGTTATCTATAAAAACGCTAGGACCCTTCATATTCGTCTGACACGTGGAAGCCCAGGCGATGGCGGCACAGAAGCTAAAGGGTATTATATTTAATGTGAAGACGAAGCTTTCCAAGGCACCAGGGGGAGCCCACTTTGCGAAGCTGAAGGTGTAAGCCGGATACAGCATCATCGCTGAAAAGCCGAATATAGTTCCTTTTTATCAAATTGCTTTGAAGTGTTCGTAGGAGGAACCCACCTTGCAATGTCGAAGACAATCTGGGCGTCGGTCATATCATCATTGAAGCCTGGTTTGGGGGCTACTGAGGGAGTCCTGGATTAGGGGTTCCTTGGGCATCTGGGACATGTGATGTGGGACGGACTGCTTGGCCGTGAAGATACAAGATAGAAGACTCCCCCCCCCCCCCGTGTCCAGACAAGACTCTCCTTTGCGTGTGTGGCAAGCTTGACGTCCGGATGTATGGTTTCCTTCCCCTGTAAACCGACCTTGTACAACCCTAGCCCCCTCCGGTGTCTATATAAACCGGAGGGTTCAGTTTGTAGAGGCAATCATAATCATACACGCTAGACATCTAGGGTTTAGCCATTACGATCTCGAGGTAGATCAACTCTTGTAACCCCTATACTCATCAAAGTCAATCAAGCAGGAAGTAGGGTATTACCTCCATCAAGAGGGTCCGAACCTGGGTAAATATTGTGTCCCCCGCCTCCTGTTACCTTCAATCCTTAGACGCACAGTTCGGGACCCCCTACCCGAGATCTGCCGGTTTTGACACTGACAGCGGGCATGTCGTCGAGGATCTCCTTCAACAGCTCCATCAAGCCGTCGATGAACTCCTCCTACTTATAGAGCTGATCAGGCATGTCGTCGAGGGATAACGACTCCAGCACCGCCAACTCGGCCTGTTCGCCTCCGCGGCTAGGGCACACCTGGTAGCCCTCACCTCCGCGGCTAGAGCGCTCATGGGAGCACTCGCCTTCGTGGTTAGGGAGCCCCTGGGAGCCCTCGCCTGTTCGTGAGAGATCTTTCGAGGTCTCTGCGAGGCGGCGAGCCCTCTCCTTTTTTCCGCGGCATTGGTTGCCACTCCCTTGTTACGAGTAGTTCTCAACCTACAGCTCTGCACACCAGCCATGGCAAGGATGGAAGAACAAGAAAGACTTATGAGGAGGAAGAGGTAGAGTGATTTTTGGCTAGGTACTAGTTCCCCTTTTTATAACCTAGTACTAGCACTAGTACTAAAACCCGCATGGTGGGAAGTGGGAACATGTTCATGTTTGATACGTACTAGGGTGTGAGTAGGTTTGCACTTAATTATATTGTACACTTTGGAATGTGATGGGAACAAGCTAAAGATTAATTGATGGTTTTGGTTTCGAGGCCCGAAACGGCTCCCGACGAGTTTACTGGAACACAAATTTCAAGTACTACTGGTCAAATACGGTCGCACAAGTTAGTGATGTATAACTAGTCATACATGTCAGACCAACCCGATGCGTGTCGCGGGTCCGACCGACCGTCTATTTGTGCGATCAACCCTAAGTATTACACGATGGAGACTTCTGGTTGTGGCTTCAGGAGATTGTCACGATCAAGCATTCAAAAACACATGATAAATAAATTACCATGTTTTTCCAAATGACCAAGTATTTTCACAGGAATACAATACATATAGATGGAGTGATTGTCATAGTTGCAAACCGGCATGGCGTCGAAAGTTCACTGCAGCAGCAACCGAGTAGGTCACTGCATTGCTGGCGTGGAAGGAGGGTAGCTCACCTCACCTACGATGCATGCCCAGCGGCGCCGCTGCAGCTTGTCCGGCGATTTGGCTTCTCCTACCACCCATTTGAACAGTTGCACCGGCTTCTCATGCCATTCCGCAGGCATGCACGTTCTTTCCTCCAAAGTTGACTCTGTGAATATGATCTCTGCCATTAACCCTAGCTCTAAATCAATGCGACGCTGCCAGATGTTGAAATCCCTCAGCATCTCTCCCCTGAGATCGACTTGCGCCTCTGCCCTGTGTTGCGCCAGGCGCAGCTCCTTGGAATTTCTCTCCAACCGATGCGATGCTTCCTCGATCCAATTTGCCCTTGCTGCTCACCACCTAAAATGCTGCCCTGACATGTCCTCCGGCGCCACCGATCTGTGATTCCAGAGCAATGTATCCCCTCTAAAACACATGTGGGTTTTTCTCAAAGGCGGCAGTGCTGCAGGCCGCAGCGAGAGGGCAGCCCGCGGGATCTTGGGATCTAAGGGATTATCCATGGTGGGATCTGGTGGGCGAGGCGGGGAGGCGAGCCTAGGCGCTGGGAGAGCCCTACGAGGCTAAGATAAAGATAGTACTACTCCACTCCGTCCATATTTAAATACAAAGGCCACCAACAGTAGCCCTCGCAAAAATTGATCATGCTGCCTGCTGTCGGTGTCAAAACCGGCAGATCTCGGGTAGGGGGTCCCGAACTGTACGTCTAAGGATCGATGGTAACAGGAGACAAGGGACACGATGTTTACCCAGGTTCGGGCCCTCTTGCTGGAGGTAATACCCTACGTCCTGCTTGATTGACTTTAATGAGTACAAGGGTTACAAGAGTTGATCTACCATGAGATCGTAATGGCTAAACCCTAGATGTCTAGCCTGTATGATTATGATTATCTCTACGGACTAAACCCTTCGGTTTATATAGACACCGGAGGGGGCTAGGGTTGTACAAGGTTGGTTTATGGAGAAAGGAATATTCATATCCGCACGCTAAGCTTGCATTCCACGCCAAGGAGAGTCCCATCCGGACACGAGGGAAGGCCTTCTATCTTGTATCTTCACGGCCCATCTGTCCGGCCCACATCATGTTGCTCGGACACCCGAGGACCCCATAATCCAGGACTCCCTCAGTAGCCCCTGAACCAGTCTTCAATGACGATGTGTCCGGCGCGCAGATTGTCTTCGGCATTGCAAGGCGGATTCCTCCTCCGAATTCTTCAAAGCAGTTGATCATCAGTACTATATCCGGCTCTGTACAACAGTCATACCTCTGAATTAGAATATAGATAAGTTCTGTCCTCCAAAGATTTCACTGGTAAGACATTACGTCCGGTCATTATATTATTTCAAACCGTTTTTCGGCTTCCCATTTTGCGTTTCGATACGCAACCACCGACAAGACGTCTTGTCAAAGCAGAGATCGTGCCCCCTTATTACGGGATTCTCGTCAATACGGGTATGGGAAACCCAACGATTCCGTTTCGCATGACCCCTTGAAAATAGGCGAGCTTTAAGGCTCGTGGGGGACGCATGCTATTTACTGCCTTTATAAGGAGATAAGATTCCCCCTTTTTACCCCACGCCTTCCCCTTCCTCAGTCCATCCGCCCTCAAGCTCCAGCGCTCAAGCTTCGATACACTCCGTTCCCAGAAAGTACTCCAGCCATGTCCGGATTTGGAGCGCATGGGAAGTGGATGGCCTCCTACGTCATGGAGAAAAACATCAAGGAACTTTGAGAAGCGGGGTATCCGGCCAAGGAAATTGCCCACCGGCTTCTAACCAAAAAGTAGATCATCCCCACTCCAAAGCCTGACGAGAGGGTAGTGTTCATCCCTCATTTTCTTCACGGACTAGGGTTTCCCTTTCACCCTTTCGTTCGCGGCCTCATGTTCTACTACGGGTTAGATTTTCATGATCTAGCCCCAAATTCTTTCCTCAACATTTCGGTGTTCATCGTCATATGCGAGGCATTCCTCCGTGTTTCCCCCCACTTCGGCCTATGGCTCAAGGTCTTCAATGTGAAGCCGAAAGTGGTGGACGGCCAGCACGCAGATTGCGGTGGTGCTATGGTGAGCAAACTACCCAATGTCACTTGGCCCAAGGGCACCTTCGTGGAGACCGTGAAGGGATGGCAGCAGGGGTGGTTCTATGTCACAGAGCCTCGTGACTCCACATGGGATGCTCCCACGGAGTTCAACTCCAGGCCCCCAATGCGGCTGACATCCTGGCTCAACAAGGGCCTAGACTGGGAGTCGTCTGATGAGGTAACGATGCTGGAGAAGTGCATCAAGAGCATGGTAGACAAAAATACCAGCCTTGCCAGCGTGATACAAGTAATGCTCTTCCGCCAGATACTCCCCTATCAGGCGCGTCAAGAGCCCATGTGGAAGTTCGACCCGGCCGGTCCCCGGACCCTGTAGCGGTTCTTCAGCATGAAGCACGAAGACATGTGGAAGCTGCTCTTCAAGAACTAGAAGTCATGGCCGGAGACAACCGAAGACCTCGGCTACGACAACACCCACACTGCGACCCCTGTAAGTTCTTTGGTAACATTACTTTGTGAGGCCAAGGAGCACACTAAACTCTCCATTTTCTTTTACAGGGCTGGACCAAGAAAGCGGAACGGATTCACTGTCCGGCTCTGCTGATCGAAGACAAAGCTATTCCTCTATTGACGAGGATGCTAGTCTCAGCGCCGTACCAGGCGCTGGAAATGAAGGCCAAGGAGAAGGGCAAGGTGGCCAAGAGTGGCCTCCGCCGTAAAGGTGCCTCAGACGTAGTGTCCGAAGACACCGAAACTCTCTCCTCCCCTGACGAAGATAAACAGGAGGAGGAAAAGAGCGATCCCCCACCCAAGGGGGAGAAGAAGAAGAGGGCAGCTTCCGCCGATCTAGAGGCGGAAGTGTCCAGGAAAGGGAGGACCTCCCTTACGGATGACTCCGAGTCAGACGCCGATGAGTGGCGCCCCAGGCTGAAGCCCCTGGCCGGATCGTAAGTACTCACATGTGTGTATATATACATATATATATATATATATGTCTGGCTTTTCTAGCTTATAGTTGTAATGCATTTAAATTGTATGCTGCAGTCCGGTTAAGGTCCTTCCCTAGCAATCCTCCTCTTCCAAGAATTCGCTAGGTCCGAACATAATGGAGAGCGATTCGCCTCCACCAGCTTCCTCCCCCACTACCGCGGATAACACCGAGGTGTTGTCCCAAAGGACTGTTCCGGAACAGGGAGAGGTGCCGGAGGCTGCCAAGAACATGGGGGAACCGACCCCCATGGAGACAGGAGACGGGGGCCATGTCAAGTTTGGCCCCCAACCAAATGTCATTCCGGAAACCCACACGGTTCTGAAGTCAGAGGAGCAACCCTTTTCTCAAGAAGGGGGCATGCCTACTATACCGGTGACCTCTATCAATGAGGAGGCGCCGGACACTTTGGTGAGAGCGCTTCAAAGCGCCACCATTGTGGAAGAACATCATGCCCTTATGGGTATGGTGATTGAAAAGGTTCAGTCCGCGAAAAGCGGACTAAGCGAAGCCTACACTTGCCTTTTAAGAGGCTTTGAGGTATGTGCCTTACAGTATCTTTCAACCGTATAGAAAGAATGCATGTGTATAGATAGTAGCCCCTGAGACTCTGTTCGGTGTTCAGAAAGAAAAACCAAACAGAGGATCTAATAACTCACGAAGGAGGTTAACATACATATCTGTTTGAACAAACAGGCTACAAAACAGGCATCAGCTGCCCATGCCGCCGAAGCATCCGAGCTAAGGAGGATGTTAGAAGAAAAGCAAGGTATGTAATACCGAAGCACGTCTGAAACGATGCCAGCTATGATGTAGTATCTCAATGAGTTTCATAATTATGTTTGCATCTGACACGTTTGAGGTCGAGGCCCTCAAGAGTGCGCTTTCTGAGGCCAAGAAGGAGGAGGGGGAGGAACGAGCCTCCCGCCTTAAACATGAATCACGGGTGGAGGAAGTCCAGCAAGATCTCAAGGATGCCATAGGCAAATGCGAGTCCTTAGAGCGCAAGAGTTCAGAGCAAAATTCCGAACTTGCCAAGGCACTCCAAAGTGCAGAAGAAGCCCGGGTGGAAGCCCAAAGCGCTGTCCAGGAGATCCAGGAGGCAAGGCAAATTGCGGCGGGTAAGGCCTTTAACCTGCAGAGCAAATTTGTCAAGAAAAGGTACATCTTCCTAACCCGGATTTGGAGTTCTCCAGGAGTGTTTGTGGACCTGCCCCGGAGTGTTGCTGATGCCGCGGAGTTCTTCCGGGACGCAGAGGGGAGATCAACGGAGAAGCTATTCTGGTCGCAGTACCTTGCGCCAGAGCATCCTGTGCCCCTCAATGATCAGCTGAAGCAATGGACAGAACTACACAGGGTGGCTGAATTGGCCATAAGGGATTTGATAATACGTCTTTGGCCCGCCGAACCCATGCCCAGTAGCTACTTCAGTCTTGTCAAGCAGATGGTCAGCGCCTGCCCTCGGCTTGATGCCGTGAAGCGGTCGGTCTGTATTGAAGGTGCGCGGATGGCCTTCGCCCGCGTCAAGGTGCAATGGGCGAAGATGGATGCCGTCAAGCTTGCAATCGAGGGGCCGTCCACTGGAAAAGAGCATCGCATGCCGGAGTGGTACTTTGATGATGTCCTGAAAGGATCCCGCATTCTAGAGGGCCAATGTTCGAAGGACATCATTTTTGAATGAATGTATTTATGTTGTCCAATCTTGTATCATGAGACAAGGCTTATGTATGATATATTGCTTATTTTACTTTAAAATATCTCCTCCTGTGCGACTATTTATGATATCTGAGAGTTGGCCAGTCGTCGGCTTCAGCCCCCACATAGGTATGATGTCTACTACACAACCTTCTGCTTGTAGACGTTGTTGGGCCTCCAAGTGCAGAGGTTTGTAGGACAGTAGCAAATTTCCCTCAAGTGGATGACCTAAGGTTTATCAATCCGTGCGAGGCTTAGGATGAAGATGGTCTCTCTCAAACAACCCTGCAACCAAATAGCAAAGAGTCTATTGTGTCCCGAACACACCCAATACAATGGTAAATTGTATAGGTGCACTAGTTCGGTGAAGAGATGGTGATACAAGTGCAATATGCATGGTAGATATAGGTTTTTGTAATCTGAAAATATAAAAACAGTAAGGTAACTAATGATAAAAGTGAGCACAAACGGTATTGCAATGCGTTGAAATAAGGCCTAGGGTGCATACTTTCACTGGTGCATGTTCTCTCAACAATAATAACATAATTGGATCATATAACTATCCCTCAACATGCAACAAAGAGTCACTCAAAAGTCCCTAATAGCGGAGAACAAACGAAGAGATTATTGTAGGGTATGAAACCACCTCAAAGTTATCCTTTCTGATCGATCTATTCAAGAGTCCGTAGTAAAATAACACGAAGCTATTCTTTCCCTTCGATCTATCCTAGAGTTCATACTAGAATAACACCTTAAGACGCAAATCAACCAAAACCCTAATGTAACCTAGATACTCCAATGTCACCTCAAGTATCCGTGGGTATGGTTATACGATATGCATCACACAATCTCAGATTCATCTATTCAAGCAACACAAAGAACTTCAAAGAATGCCCCAAAGTTTCTAACGAAGAGTCAAGACGAAAGCGTGTGCCAACCCCTATGCATAAGTTCACGAGGTCACAGAACTCGCAAGTTGATCACCAAAACATACATCAAGTCGATCACGTGAATATCCCATTGTCACCACAGATAAGCACATGCAAGACATACATCAAGTGTTCTCAAATCCTTAAAGACTCACTCTGATAAGCTAACTTCAAAGGGAAAACTCAATCCATTACAAGAGAGTAGAGGGGGAGAAACATCATAAGATCCAACTATAATAGCAAAGCTCGCGATACATCAAGATCGTGCCAAATCAAGAACATGAGAGAGAGACAGAGAGAGAGAGACAGACAGAGAGAGAGAGAGAGATCAAACACATAGCTACTGGTACATACCCTCAGCCCCGAGGGTGAACTACTCCCTCCTTGTCAAGGAGAGCACCGGGATGATGAAGATGGCCACCGGTGATGGATTCACCCTCCGACAGGGTGCCGGAACAAGGTCCCGATTGGTTTTTGGTGGCTACAGAGGCTTGCAGCAGCGGAACTCCCGATCTAGGTTATTTTCTGGAGGTTTCAGTATTTATAGGAATCTTTGGCGTCGGGAACAAGTCAGGGAGGTGCCCGAGTTGTCCACGAGATTGGGCAGCGTGCCGGGGGGTAGGGCACGCCCCCACCCTTGTGGACGGCCTGGGACTCTTCTGGCCCAACTCTTTTACTTCGGGGGCTTCTCTTGGTCCATAAAAAGTCATCAAAAATTGGCACTTCAATTGGACTCCGTTTGGTATTCCTTTTCTGTAGAACTCAAAAACAAGTAAAAAAACAGAAACTGGCACTGGGCTCTAGGTTAATAGGTTAGTCCCAAAAATCATATAAAATAGCATATAAAACATCCTAGATGGATAATATAATAGCTTGGAACAATGAAAAATTATAGATACGTTAGAGATGTATCAAGGTAGTACGGGGGTGTTCGGGATAACACTTAAACACACTTGACCCAACGTACTGGTCCTTGAAGGAGGTGTTAGTGCGGTGAACCAGGTGATCGGACTATGCGGCTTTATCGCCCTCACTTAGCCATAGGATTTTTATAGTGGGAGTGCGGATGCAACCCCTAGTATTGTTCGATTATCCAAACTCAGGTGCTGTGAATGCCCGGCCGGGTGGAGGCCGGCCTATCGCATAATGCGGAAAAAATCGCTAAAGATTTATACTTAGTCACCGAATAGCTGACCAGCTCTCGTCGCATCATGACAGTCAGTTTTCGGCTTTCTCTACTGAGGTGTCTGTCTGGGTGAACCAGAAATACAACTGCAATAGTTATCCCTTTACTACCCTAGCCGATCAGACAGAACGTAAGGTAGGAAGCACAGGAGCCGGGCAACCCAACTATTGACCAAAGACATGATTCGGAGCCAATGCATATAAGGCTATATTCGGGACACCGAATTGCACTATTAAAGTGTTCGGATTTTGTTTTAATATTTAAAAGATGTATGCGGCTTAATAAAGCCCCTGTCAATTTAGGCCATACCGAGGTGTACATGATAATCAGACAAAAACAGGGAAACATATGTTAAGAGATGAGCCACGCCATGTAGGTTTGGGCTAAAAACTTTTTCCATTATAGTCTGATTGATATGTCAAAACGTATTGATATAAATAGTGCAATAAGAAACAAGGCTATTTTACATGCCGAACACAAGGGGAAGCTGTGCATGCATCCTGAAAGCGAATGAGTTGATCTTTAAAGATCCTTCAGGTACTCTGGCATGCATCTATGCTTCTTTTCTCCTTGGTATATTGTCCTTCAAGAGGAACATCGACCGGTGTTTTTATAATAGGCCATGGAAAGAGGTCTTGGTACCGTCGAAAGGGTGACGTGGGTTGCGAGGAACTGGAAAAATAAAAAGAAAAGGAAAAGGAAATGTAAGTGTCCTGATAGGGTCTAGCTGTATTGCAGACATTGTCCTTATTATGCCTCCATCCTTTCCCATGGTATTTTTAGTGCGTAATTATGTACGCGTGGCACATATGCCACAATTCGGTAGGGGATGAGATGGAGGCCAAATTGCTAATCGAGCTCCTGACGAGCTGGACTGTCGTACAATGGGGTAGTCCGGACTCGTTTGACAGTGTCTGAGGACTTGGCCGCCGACATAACAGTTGGCTTAATGAGGCCACCCTGTACTTCCGCTGCTAGGGCCGTGGTGTGCTCCTCGGTGCGGAGGGAGCGTTCCATATTTCCATTCACTATTATGACTCTGTGTGGTTCGGGCATCTTGAGTTTGATATAGGCGTAGTGCGGGAATGCATTGAAGCGAGCGAACATGGTTCGTCCGAGCAGTGCATGGTAGACACTTCGAAGGGGACGATATCGAAGATCAAGTCTTCGCTGCAGAAGTTGTCCGGCGAGCCGAAGGCCACTTCCAATTTGATTGAGCCCATGCAGCGGGCCTCTACATTGGGTATCACTCCTTTAAAGGTAGTTTTAGTAGGCTTGATTCTTGACGGATCAATACCCATCTTGCGGACTGTGTCCTGATAGAGCAGGTTAAGGCTGCTGCTGCCGTCCATGAGGACTCGCGTAAGGTGGAATCCATCGATGGTTGGATCGAGGACTAATGCGGCCGACCCGCCATGACGGATACTGGTCGGATGGTCCCTACGATCGAAGGTGATCGGACAGGCCGACCATGGGTTGAATTTTGGGGCAACTGGCTCTATCGCATAGACGTCCCTTAGCGCGTGCTTGTGCTCCTTCTTGGGGATATGGGTGACGTACATCATATTCACCATTTTGACTTCGGGGGGAAATTTCTTCTGACCCCCTGTTTTCGGTGCGCGAGGTTCCTCGTCGTCATCCTCACTCGGCGACCCTTTCTCCTTATGTTCGGCATTTGATTTGCCGGCCTGTTTGAAGACCCAACAACTTCTGTTGGTATGGTTGGCAGGCTTATCAGGAGTGCCATGTATCTGGCAGGGTCGATCAAGTATTCGGTCCAGGCTTGATTAACCGTCTTTGTTTCATTTGAATGGCTTCTTCCATTGACCGGATTTGGAGCCACTGAATCCGACATTGACTGCCATATTCTCTGTATCATCATTGTTGCTCCGGCGCTTAGGTTTGTTGCGTCGGGGCCTTCCATTGCCGTTTCGGGCTTCGGAAGTGCCGGGGTCGCTGGTACTGTTACCGCAACGGGCTAGCCAGCTATCCTCGCCTGCGCAGTAACAGATCATTAGTGCTATAAGGGCTGCCATAGACTTCGCCTTTTCTTGGCCGAGGTATCGGGCGAGCCATTCGTCACGGATGCTGTGTTTGAAGGCCGCTAGGGCTTCAGCGTCCGGACAGTCGACAATCTGGTTCTTTTTAATTAGGAACCTGGTCCAGGATTTCCTGGCCGACTCTCTGGGCTGTTGGACTATATGACTGAGGTCATCGACATCCGGAGGCCGGACATAAGTGCCTTGGAAGTTGTCTCTAAAGGCATCTTCAAAGTCTTCCCAGCTTCCAATAGAGTTTTCTGGGAGGCTGTTTAACCAGTGCCTAGCTGGCTCCTTAAGCTTTAGGGGAAGGTATTTGATGGCGTGTAGATCATCAACGCGAGCCATGTGAATGTGGAGAAGAAAATCTTCAATCCATACTGCGGGGTCTGTTGTGCCATCGTATGATTCGATGTTCACGGGTTTAAACCCTTCAGGGAACTCGTGCTCCATTACCTCATCGGTGAAGCATAGGGGGTGTGCGGCACCTCTGTATCGGGCCATGTCACGACGCAGTTCGGATGGAGTCCATATGCGGTTTTCAGCCCAGGGTTGGTTGTGTTTATCGCACAAGGCTTGATAGCCCGCCTCTTGCGCCGGAGCACGCCCCCATGATCCGTAGATTGACCTGGTCTGACCTGCCCTATTCTCCAGGTCCTGTCGTAGGTCGATGTGTATCCCCAAGCTATCATTTCTCTGCTTTTATGGCGAGGTGGTGCGGCTGGTGTTCGGGTTGAGTTGCCGCTCTATCCCGGCCATGTGGTGGTCTATCGGGCCCATCAGCTGCATTACGCATGGGTGGTATGGGCTCTAACGCCTCATCGTCAAATTGGGGTAGCAGCTTATGCTTTGGGTAACTCTTTGCTGGGCGTTCTAGGCCGTATTCTTTGACATCCAGGACGTTAGTCCATCTGTCGTTGAGCAGATCTTGGTCGGCTTGAAGCTTCTGTTGTTTCTTTTTTAGGCTTCTAGTCGTGGCTATTAGCCGGCGCTTGAAGCGCTCTTGTTCAAGGGGTTCCTTTGGCACGATAAAATCTTCGTCGCCGAGGCTTACGTCGTCCTCGGATAGTGGCAGATAGTTGTTGTCCTCCAAGTCATTGTTCCCTGTTTGTTCGTCAGGGTCAACTTGCCCATCTTCCCGATCATCCTGTTCGATGGGGTTTTCTTGGTCTTCGGCGTTCTTCGAAGTATCATTGTCTTCGGCGTCGGTATTGTTGTTCTTACCACGACGCGATTTAGAGTGGCTCCGCTGACGTTGACGTTTCGGCGGTATCTCGGGAGGTTCGTCCTCGATTGGGTTTTTCTCATCATCACCGTCGCCGTTTTTACGTGTATCCACCATATATACGTCATACGAGGAGGTAGCCATCCAATGTCCGGTGACCGGCGGGTTTTGGTCCTGCTCCTCTCCGGCATCGTCGTCCATAGCATCAATGTCTTCGGAGGCGTAATCAAGCATGTCAGTTAGGTCCTCGACAGTGGCTATGAAGTTGGTGGTGGGAAGGAAAATTCCCTATTTCCAGCCCCTAGTCCAGGTTGGGCGTGATTCAGAAGCGGTTCCTCTGTGATGCCAAGGGATCACAATAAGTCCAGAGCCTCGTTTAAGAGCAGGGTTTGGACGGGGTCGGAAGTTTCTGGGCCGGGCTCGCATGACGCAGGCCTCCAGGGTTCAGAAGTAGTATCCGAAGAAGAGTCCGGCCTTGCAATGATTGCCGGAGACATTATTCTCTTGGTGTTGAGCTCTAAGGCCACAGAGAGTCCGGCGGGCCCTAGACTCCCGTCTTCGGACCTGATGACATGCTCCAGATCTAAGGCTGGAGCGGTGTTGAGGCCGCGAACCCTTGGAAGATCAAGTCTCCTCTCGGATATCAGCGACATAATTCGGATTTCCAAAACTGATCTGGTGACCAGGGGTGTAGCTATCGATCTGCTCCAGGTGGCCAACCGAGTTGGCACGCAGTGCGAAGCCGCGGAATACAAAGATTTGGCTAGGGAGAAAAATCTCCTTCGCGGCAGCATCGTTGTAGATGATTGATGGAGCCATCGAGCCTTTCGACAACGGCACAGTGATACATCTCCATCGTATCTACTTTTCCAAACACTTTTGACCTTGTTTTGGACTCTAACTTGCATGATTAGAATGGAACTAACTCGGACTAACGTTGTTTTCAACAGAATTGCCATGGTGTTATTTTTGTGCAGAAATGAAAGTTCTAGGAATGACTTGAAACTTCACGGAGAATTTTTTGGAATATATAAAAAGTAATGGCGAAAGAATCAATGTCAGGGGGCCCACACCCTGTCTACGAGGGTGGGGGCACGCCCACCCCCCTGGGGCGCGCCCCCTGTCTCGTGGCCCCCCTGAGGCTTCATCGACCTCAACTCCAACTCTATATATTCAAGCTTGGGGAGAAAAAATCAGGGAGAAGGATTCATCGCGTTTTACGATACAGAGCTGCTGCCAAGCCCTAATCTCTCTTGGGAGGGCTGATCTGGAGTCCGTTCGGGGCTCCAGAGAGGGGAATTCGTCGCCATCATCATCATCAACCTTCCTCCATCACCAATTTCATGATGCTCACCGCCGTGTCTGAGTAATTCCATCGTAGGCTTGCTGGACGGTGATGGGTTGGATGAGATTTATCATGTAATCAAGTTAGTTTTGTTAGGGTTTGATCCCTAGTATCCATTATGTTCTAATATTGATGTTGCTATGACATTGCTATGCTTAATACTTGTCACTAGGGCCCGAGTGCCATGATTTTAGATCTGAACCTATTATGTTTTCATGAATATATGTGAGTTCTTGATCATATTTTGCAAGTCAATAGTCACCTACTATGTGTTATGATCTGGTAACCCCGAAGTGACAATAATCGGGACCACTCCCCGTGATGACTATACTTTGAGGAGTTCATGTATTCACTAAGTGTTAATGCTTTGGTCCGGTACTCTATTAAAAGGAGGCCTTAATATCCCTTAGTTTCCAATAGGACCCCACTGCCATGGGAGGGTAGGACAAAAGATGTCATGCAAGTGTTTTCCATAAGCATATATGACTATATTCGGAATACATGCCTACATTACATTGATGAACTGGAGCTAGTTCTGTGTCACCCTTTGTTATAATTGTTTCATGAGGAATCGCATCCGACATAATTATCCATCACTGATCCATTGCCTACGAGCTTTTCACATATTGATCTTTACTTAGTTACTTTTCCGTTGCCACTGTTACAATCACTATATAAAACCAATACTGTTACTTTTGCCACCGTTACCGCTACTTCCATATTACTTTGCTACTAAATACTTTGATGCAGATATTAAGTCTTTCAGGTGCCGTTGAATTGACAACTCAATTGTTAATAGTTGAGAACATTCTTTGGCTCCCCTTGTGTCGAACCAATAAATTTGGGCTGAATACTCTACCCTCGATAACTGTTGTGATCCCCTATACTTGTGGGTTATCAAGACTATTTTCTAGAGCCATTGCCGGGGAGCATAGCTCTATTCTTTGAGTCACTTGGGATTTATATCTATTGATCACTATGAATAACTTGAAAGATGAAATAACCATGATTTATCCCTCAACTACGAGGGGAGGTAAGGAACTGCCATCTAGCTCTGCACTTGATTTGCCTTCTGTTATGAGTAAACTTGCGACACCTACTCCTGCTATTCATTCTGATATGTCGCATGTTATTGATGATGCCACTTCTGCTATGCGTGATACTTATGATGAAACTACTTCTATGCTTGATAATACTGTTCCATTAGGTTAATTTCTTGATGAACAACTTGCTAGGGTTAGAGAGAATGAAATTATTGAAACTGATAATATTGATGAAAGTGATGATGAAGATTCTCCCCCTAGATATGAATTGCCTGTTGTGCCTGAGGGTTATGTTATGGATGAAGAAACTGCTAGTGACTTTTTAGCTTGCAATGATAGATATGATCTTAAGAAACTGTTAGCTAAGCTGAAAGAAAAGTCTTTGAATGCTAGAATGAAATATGACCCTGCTTTTGGTACTTTAGCCATCTGTATTTCCGATAAGGATTATGATTTCTCTGTTGATCCTGAGTTAATTACTTTGGTTGAATCTGATCCTTTTTATGGCTATGAATCTGAAACTGGCACATCTTACTAAATTAAATGATATAGCCACCCTGTTCACTAATGATGAGAAAACTCGCTATTACTTTATCCTTAAGTTATTTCTTTTCTCATTAAAGGGTGATGCTAAAACATGGTTTAATTCTCTTGATCTTGGTTGTGTGCATAGTCCCCAGGATATGATTTATTATTTCTCTGCTAAATATTTCCCCGCTCATAAGAAACAAGCTGCCTTAAGGGAAATATATAATTTTGTGCAAATTGAAGAAGAGAGTCTCCCACAAGCTTGGGGGAGGCTTCTCCGATTACTTAATGCTTTTCCTGATCATCCTCTCAAGAAAAATGAAATACTTGATATCTTTTATAATGGACTAACCAATGCTTCCAGAGACCACCAGGATAGTTGTGTTGGTTGTATTTTCACGGAAAGCACTGTTGATCAAGCTGAATTGCTATTGAATAATATATTGAGTAAAGAAAATGATTGGACACTTCCTGAACCAACTCCTAAGCCAACCCCGAAGAAAAGGGGTATTCTATTTCTCAATCCTGAAGATATGCAAGAGGCAAAGAAATCTATGAAAGAAAAAGGTATTAAAGCTGAAGATGTTAGGAATTTACCACCTATTGAAGAAATACATGGTCTTGATAACCCGGCATAGGTAGTAAAGGTAAATTCTCTATATAGATTTGATAAGGGTGAAATCCCATCTACTAAGTTTGCTAGCCAATGCTTGGATGAGTTTGATAATTTTATGGTTAAACAAGAAGACTTCAATGCTTATGTTGGTAGACAATTGAAACGTAATGCTTATATGATCGAACACTTGAGTGATTATATGTCTAGAGTTAAAGGTGAACTTAAAATTATTAGTAAACATGCTTCTATGGTTACCACTCAAGTAGAACAAGTGCTTAAATCTCTGAATGATTTGCTCAATGAATTAAATAATAAGAAAAATGATAATGTTGTTAGAGTTGTGACTAGAGGGGGTATAATGACTCAGGAACCTTTGTATCCCGAGGGCCACCCTAAGAGAATTGAGCAAGATTCTCAGAGAACTAATGTTGATGCACCTAGTTCTTCTAAGAAGAAGAAAAAGAAAAATGATAGGACTTTGCATGCTTCTAGTGAACCTGTTATTGACACACCTGAGAATCCCAATGATATTTCTATTTCTGATGCTAAAACACAATCTGGCAATGACCATGAACCTAGTGATAATGTTAGTGATGATAAATGTTCATGTTGATGCTCAACCTAGAAATGACAATGATGCAGAGATTGAACCTGCTGTTGATCTTGATAACCCACAATCAAAGAATCAACGCTATGATAAGAGAGACTTCGTTGCTAGGAAGCACGGTAAAGAAAGAGAAACATGGGTTCAGAAACCCATGCCTTTTCCTCCTAAACCATCCAAGAAAAAGGATGATGAGGATTTTGAGTGCTTTGCTAAAATGATTAAACGTATCTTTTTGCGTATGTGTTTGACTAATAAGCTTAAAATGAATCCTTATGCTAAGTACATGAAAGATATTGTTACAAATAAAAGAAAGATACCAGAAGCTGAAATTTCCACCATGCTTGCTAATTATACTTTTAAGGGTGGAATACCAGACAAACTTGGAGATCCAGGAGTACCAACTATACCATGCTCCATTAAAAGAAACTATGTTAAAACTGCTTTATATGATCTTCGAGCCGGTGTTAGTGTTATGCCTATCTCTTTATATAGTAGACTTTATTTGAATAAGTTGACACCTACTGAAATATCTTTGCAAATGGCTGATAAATCAACTGCTATACCTGTCGGTATTTGTGAGGATGTGCCTGTTGTGGTTGCAAACGTTACTATTTTAACAGACTTTCTTATTCTTGATATTCCCGAGGACGATAGTATGTCTATTATTCTTGGTAGACCCTTTTGGAATACTGCAGGGGCTGTTATTGATTGCAACAAAGGCAATGTCACTTTTCATATTAATGGTAATGAGCATACGGTACACTTTCCGAGGAAACAACCTCAAGTCCATAGTATCAATTCTATTGGAAAAATTCCAATGATTATTATTGGAGGTTTTGAATTTCCTCTTCCTACTGTCAAGAAAAAATATGATATTCTTATTGTTGGGGACATGCATATCCCCATTGAGGTAACCTAGTGTTATTCGAAAATTCTCCGGTTTCATGCGATTCGGAAAGAGTTTGTTAACAAGACTTGATCAACCTTGTTAGTGGATTCCTTTTGATGAGCATGAGATGGATGAAGTTAAAAAGCACAAATCTCCGTACCCTCCTTTTACTTTCTGTTATTTAGATTAAATAAAGCAAAAATAGTATTTCTTGTCTGTTTTCTGAATTATCCTTGCAATAAAAAATACCCCGAATATAAAAGTTCTCCAAATGTCCTGAAAATTTTATATGATTTTTTCTAGAATATTTAAGAATATTTGACACTGAGAACACAACTGCGGGACCCACCACCTGGCCACGAGGGTCCAGGGCGTGCCCACCCCCCTGGGGCGTGCCCCCCTGCCTCGTGGACCCCACGTGGGCCCCCTCCACTTATTCTTGCACCCACACACTTCGTCTTCCTCCAGAAAAAATCTTCCACCAGCTCAAACCCGAGTTCTTGCCCATCTTGCTGCCATTTTCGATCTCCTAGTTCAAAGCTCCATTCACAAAACTGCTTTGGGGGATTGTTCTTTGGTATGTGACTCCTCCAATGGTCCAATTAGTTTTCATTCTAGTGCTTTATTTATTGCAAATTTTTGCTGCTTAGGTGACCCTGTTCTTGAGCTTGCATGTGAAATTTATGTGGTCAAAAGTAGTTTTAATGCATGATATGGCCACTAGGCACTTGTAGGAGTAGTTGCTATCAATCTTGTTGAGTTTGATTCACTTTTATTTTGAGTCACTCAAAATTTCAGAAATTTTTCAGAGGAAGAAAAATGTTTAGGAAAATGTACCAAGGTGGCTCCTTGAGGAAGCAAGGCCCAAGGCTCGCAATACGTGAGCCGGACAATGAACTACCAAGGGAAGCTCAAGTGCGGCCTTGCAAATGGCCGTCGAAGGAGTTCATGGTCCAGGCAGGCATCAAGGATGAATTTGATGCATATGTGCGTAATGCTAATCTTGAGAGCTCCGTGTCAGATAAGTGCCGGTAATACCTCTATCTAACTGATTCATTTGTGAGAAGGTTTAGATTTACATCCTCGTGCAATTCTCACACTATCCTATTTGATCTTTATGATAAATCATAGACCATGGACCTAGAAGATTTTAATAATGCTTGTAAACTCCCGCACTGGGGCAATATTAGTGAACCTCGCAAATCTGAATATAAAGACTTTCTTGCTAGTATTACTGTGGGGTATCTAGGGAGATCACACAAGCTACCATAGCGAGCATTCATTTCCCTTCCATACATTATTTTGCTCTCTTCATTGGTAGATGCATTAACGGTAAAGATGAGGCTTGTCACATGTGTGTTCCAGATCTTAGTGTCCTCAAGAGTGCGGTATTAGGTGATAAACAATATAACTTGGGGCTATTGTTCACGTAGGTTGCATCACAACAATATAAGTGGAGATTTGTTTGGTGGAATTTATGCAACTCGTGTAGCTAACTATCTTGATATACCCATATGTGGAAATGATATTGAGTTGCATCCTGCTTACCTAGATTATAATGCCATGGTTCGCCATCAGTTTGTTGAGAGGAACAATCAGTTTCTCCAGTATCGACTAACCTTTGACAGACGGCGCACCATCCATGTCGCTCTCCCTTCTCCTACTTTCTTTGACTTTCAGGCAAAAATGAGATATGTTATAACCAGGGAGGAGGCGAACGAGTACGAGAGGAGGACGGAGGCGGCTCGCCTCCAAGCTGCAGCTCGTCAGACAGTAGCTGTTGCATCTCAGTACGACTCTAGCTACAACTTTGGATATCCACCAGGCTAGCCGTGGTAATGGACCAACTTAGGACAAAAGCCTAAGCTTGGGGGAGTACGTATCTCTCACCTACATTACATTCATGTTCACACACTCATTCCAGTTGTCGGTGCTCATACTTTTTCATTGTACTATCCATGCTAGTTTATTTTATTTTCCAGCATTCTTCTTGTGTGTTTGAAAAACCTTAATAAAAAACCAAAAAAATTAGTTGTAGCTTTTAGCTAGTTTACTTTTCATACCTGTAGTAGTATTAATTAAAAAGAAAACTCAAAAAGATTTCTCGTTCTTCTTTTGCTTGTTGGGAGCTTTCCCGTGTAAATAGTTTTATTTCTTTCCTTTTGGGGGGGGTCGAGAGGAGAAGACGATGATGAAAATGTTGAGTGGCTCTCATATGCATTATTGTTGATTTAACCAAGAGCCCATATTACCTTGTCTTCTCCCTTGTATTTAACCAAGTGCACTATTATTATTATCCACACCATTCGGTTGTGCAAGTGAAAGGCAATAATGACGATATATGATGGACTGATTGAGATGAGAGAAGCTGCTATGAACTCGGCCTATCTTGTTTTTGTAAATATGATTAGTTCACGGTTCCTGATTCAGCCTATAATGAATGAAACATGTTTGCAATGACAATTAGAGATTATAGTTGCTCATGCCATGCTTAATTAGCTAGGAGTTTATAATGGTTTACCTTGCGTGCCAACATGCTATTAACATGGTTGTGATGTGGTATGATAGGGTGGTATCCTCCTTTGAACGATTCGAGTGGCTTAACTTGGCACATGTTCACACATGTAGTTGAAACAAAATCAACATAGCCTCCATGATATTTATGTTCATGGTGAATTATATCCTACTCATGCTTGCACTCAGTGTTGATTAATTTTAATGCATGTCATGACTGTTGTCGCTCTTAGCTGGTCGCTTCCCAGTCTCTTTCTATCCTTCACTTGTACTAAGCGGGAATACTGCTTGTGCATCCACTTCCATAAAACCCAAAAGTTATTCCATATGAGTCCACCATACCTTCCTATATGTGGTATCTACCTACCGTTCCAAGTAAATTTGTATACTCCAAACTCTAAACCTTCAAATGAAATTATGTTTTGTATGCAAGTATAGCTCATGTATCAACTAGGGTTGTCTATATCTTCCATGCTAGGCGGGTTATTCTCAAGAGGAGTGGACTCCGCTCCTCATTCACGAGAAAATGGTTGGTAATCGAGATGCCCAGTCCCATGCTTAAATTAAAATAATTGCAAACAAAACTCCCATTGTTTCAGACAAGCCATGGATTGATGTTTGTTGGTGGTGGGGGAGTATAAACTTTACCATTCTGTTTGGGAACCGCCTATAATGTGTGCAGCATGGAAGATATCGAGATCTCTCAGTTGTTATGTTGACAATGAAAGTATACCACCTAAAATATAATTCATCTCTATTTCAAAATCGAGCTCTGGTACCTCTACAAATCCCTGCTTCCCTCTGTGAAGGGCCTATCTATTTACTTTTATGTTGAGTCATCACCCTCTTATTAAAAAGCACCAGTTGGGGAGCACCGTTGTCATTTGCATGTATTACTATTAGTTTACATTGAGTATGACTGTGACTGGATCTCTTTTATCATGAATTACAATGTTTAGTCAGTCCTCGATCTTCAGATGTGCTCTGTATTTATGTTTTGCGGTCTCAGAAAGGGCTAGCGAGATACCATGTTGTTATATCATATTATGATTGTTTTGAGAAAGTGTTGTCATTCGAGATTTATTACTATTGCTCGCTAGTTGATTATGCCATTGATATGAGTAAACATGAGACCTAAATGTTATTATGAATATGGTTAGTTCATAATCTTTGCTGAAAAATTGAATGCTGGCTCTACATATGTACAACAACAAGATCAAACAGAGTTTGTAAAAGTTCTTTCTTTATCACTTTTAGTTTGTGAACTGAATTGCTTGAGGACAAGCAAAGGTTTAAGCTTGGGGCAGTTGATATGTCTCCATCATATCTACTTTCCCAAACACTTTTGACCTTGTTTTGGACTCTAACTTGCATGATTTTAATGGAACTAACCCGGACTGACGTTGTTTTCAGCAGAATTTCCATGGTGTTATTTTTGTGCAGAAAAAAAAGTTCTCGGAATGACCTAAAACTTCACGGAGAATATTTTTGGAATATATAAAAAATACTGGCAAAAGAATCAATGTCAGGGGGCCCACACCCTGTCCACGAGGGTGGGGGCGCGCCCACCCCCTGTCTCGTGGGCCCCCTGGGGCTCCACCGACCTCAAATCCAACTCTATATATTCACGTCCGGGGAGAAAAAATCAGGGAGAAGGATTCATTGCGTTTTACAATACGGAGCCGCTGCCAAGCCCTAATCTCTCTCAGGAGGGCTGATCTGGAGTCCGTTCGGGGCTCCGAAGAGGGGAATCCATCGTCATCATCAACCTTCCTCCATCACCAATTTCATGATGCTCACCGCCGTGCGTGAGTAATTCCATCATAGGCTTGCTAGACGGTGATGGGTTGGATGAGATTTATCATGTAATCGAGTTAGTTTTGTTTGGGTTTGATCCCTAGTATCCATTATGTTCTGAGATTGATGTTGCTATGACTTTTCTATGCTTAATGCTACTCACTAGGGCCCAAGTGCCATGATTTCAGATCTAAACCTATTATGTTTTCATGAATATATGTGAGTTCTTGATCCTATTTTGCAAGTCAACAGTCACCTACTATGTGTTATGATCCGGTAACCCCGAAGTGACAATAATCGGGACCACTCCCGGTGATGACTATAGTTTGAGGAGTTCATGTATTCACTAAGTGTTAATGCTTTGGTCCGGTACTGTATTAAAAGGAGGCCTTAATATCCCTTAGTTTTTAATAGGACCCCGCTGCCACGGGAGGGTAGGACAAAAGATTTCATGCAAGTTCTTTTCCATAAGCACGTATGACTATATTCGGAATACATGCCTACATTACATTGATGAACTGGAGCTAGTTCTGTGTCACCCTATGTTATAACTGTTGCATGAGGAATCGCATCTGACATAATTATCCATCACTGATCCATTGCCTACGAGCTTTTCACATATTGATCTTTGCTTAGTTACTTTTCCATTGCCACTGTTACAATCACTACAAAACCAATACTGTTACTTTTGCCACCGTTACCGCTACTTCCATATTACTTTGCTACTAAATACTTTGATGCAGATATTAAGTCTTTCAGGTGCGATTGAATTGACAACTCAATTGTTAATACTTGAGAATATTCTTTGGCTCCCCTTGTGTCGAATCAATAAATTTGGGTTGAATACTCTACCCTCGAAAACTGTTGCGATCCCCTATACTTATGGGTTATCACACAGTGGAACTCTCAATGAAAGCACCAGTGTTGGTGTCAAAACCGGCAGATCTCGGGTAGGGGGTCCCGAACTGAGCGTCTAAGGATCGATGGTAACAGGAGACAAGGGACATGATGTTTACCCAGGTTCGGGCCCTCTTGATGGAGGTAATACCCTACGTCCGGCTTGATTGACTTTAATGAGTATAAGGGTTACAAGAGTTGATCTACCACAAGATCGTAATGGCTAAACCCTAGAGGTCTAGCCTATATGATTATGATTGTCTCTACAGACTAAACCCACCGGTTTATATAGACACTGGAGGGGGCTAGGGTTGTACAGAGTCGGTTTATAGAGAAAGGAATATTGATATCCGCACATTAAGCTTGCCTTCCACGCCAAGGAGAGTCCCATCCAGACACGAGGGAAGGCCTTCTATCTTGTATCTTCACGGCCCATCTGTTCGGCCCACATCACGTAGCCCGGACACCCGAGGACCCCATAATCCAGGACTCCCTCACCTGCGTCCTGGTTTATTGGCCCCCTTTGTTGTGCCACTTTTTATGACATGCATAAATATTATGCTACTTAAAAATATGACCAAAAATTGGCACAAAATACGAAGGAGACCGATGGAATTAGCAACCCATGATTTAACTACTCGCATGCACGTAGTAGAGTAGTAATGTCTTTCTCAACTACTTCCTCCCTCACGTCCACTCAATTTGCATGCGCTGTATTAATATACCATCAACGAAGTGAAGGACTTTACACGCGTCAAATTTTCACTTGGGGTGGATCTTCGTACAAAAATGCGTCCCCCCGTGTACCCGCGTGTGTGTGTGTGGCATGCGTGCACATCTTCGCTTCATGCATGTACTGCCAGTGTGCCTCAGAGAGGGCGAGTACATTCTTCTGGAACCAGCAGCACGTCACTGTGATCAATCCACACAAGGAGGTCGCGACAACGCCTCCACATGTGCCACATGGCTTCATGAACTAAAAGAGAGACACTGTGTAGTGTGCCATTTGAATTCTAATTTATGTGTTTTGCACATACTTGAAGTACTAGTAAGGTACACGTGCATTGCACGCATTAGATTTGGTAACCAAATTATGAATAAATACCACACTATAGCAGTCATATATGCATGATGTAGACATTTGTTTAATTCTTATAGTTCATCTCATTCAAAATCAATTAGTTTTTATAAAAAAATCTAGGGCCTCTTTGATTCATAGGATTTTCAAAACGCGGGAATAGGAAAAACATGGGATTAGAGTGGAATGTCGTCTTGAATCCTACAGGATTGTACGAGTGTTTGATTGTGCATAGAAAAAACGTAGGATTCTTTCAAAGAGGTTTGAGTGGACGGAATGTTTCCTATGAAATCTAGTGCAAATGAATCCTATGGAAAAATTCCTATGGTTTACAATCCTACGAATCAAACAACCAAGATAGGAAAAATTCCTAAGGATTAGAATCCTCCAAAATTCCTTTGAGGATCCTTTGAATCAAAGAAGCCCTTACTCTATTTTATGATTCATGGAATTGTGCGTTGTAAAGCATAAAGTAAAAACAAATAATGGCAATTCAACTATAAAAAAGTTTGGGCAGTTATGATACGGAAGATTCTAGAACAAAGGAGAAGCACTAGTGTTTTGATGTTTGTGCATTATGCTTAAGTTCAACCATGGAGTCTGCTAGATTGTAAATGTGGCAAAATCTGGTGGGGGCTTGAAGATGGTGCGAGGGGCCAAGTGGAGGGAGACTATGAAGGAGTGCACAAGTGCGAGATTGATATTTAAAGAGAGGGGGCGAGAACGTGCGTTGTTGCGCGCAGTGGCGGAGCCATGAAAAATAAATGAGCTAGGGGGCCAAGCATTGCTAATCCTTTACGGGGAGGGCCAATTCATCAACTTAAACCATTTTAACAGCAATTAATCTAATGATCACATTCATATTAGCCTCAATATATAGTGATGTTAGGGGGGCAGGGCCCTTGCTGCCCCTGTCTTCGCCACTGTGCGCGCATCTAAGAGATGAGGCGGAAGGCATGGATGATGAGAGGGGGCGTTGGATATATAATTAATGTGGGTGTATTAGCTATGTAATCCTATATAGAGAGGTATAGATTGATCGATGTGTACGTGGGAAAGAGGGTGAAACCTCACTAGATATTTAGATTGATCGTTTGTGTGGAAAACTAGGAAAGACCTAGCTATATATACACACACATAGAGGAACATCGATCGTTGCGCATGCACGTGAGAGATAAAGAATGCCCGATATGATGAAGAGGGGGAGGTGTGTGTGTGTGTGCATGCATGGGAGACTGACCTGAAGAAAAATATTGCGTGTGTGCGATGGATAATGTCAAGTGGTAGTGTGTGTGCATGCATGCACGAGAAAAAGTTAGTGGTCCAATTATAAAGACAAGAAGACTGTGTGGGTGTAAAAGACTAGGTGAGGTCATAATCAATGTAAAGTTGAATTCAAATATTTGGATAAGTGATCATGATGTTTGAAACCCATGCATGCATGAATATAACTGAGATATGCGCGGTGTGGTTTGGAAACGAGCATGTTGTACTGTATACACATTGAACAAGGTCAGACTTATTTGAATTTGAGATACCGACGGCGGACATCGTTTGGCCACATTGCATTCGTGTATGGACACACTATTCTAATTGGAGATGATGGGTGGCTTTCGCATCACATATCTATATCTATACCCCTATATATATTATATTTTATATTTTTTATATAGTGTGTGGATAATTTTAATTTTGAAAGATGGTAGTTGGATGAAGCCAATCCAATGGTGCAGAGATGGCAAATTCAAGCACTACTCGCCGTTGGATATCATCTAGATTCCACCAGATTTTGCCACATGTACAATCTGGAAGACTCCATGGTTGAACATAAGCATAATGCACAAACCTTAAAACACAAGCGCTTCTTTTTGTTCTAAAATCTTCCGTATCAGAATTGCCCAAATGTTTTTCTACATGATTTGCCATTATTTGTTTTTACTTTATGCTTTACAATGCACAATTCCATGAATCTTAAAATAGATTAGCTTTCTTATAAAAACTAAATGATTTTGAATGAAATGAACTATAAGAATTAAACAAACATCTACATCATGCATATATGACTCAAAGCTTAAATGCTATAATGTGGTATTTATTCATAAGTTGGTTGCCAAATCTCATGCATGCAATGCACGTGTACCTTACTAGTCTAAATGGTGTTTGCGTGTGTGTTGTGCATGTTAAACACATTGTACATAGTATCATACATGGTTTAGATTCCGAACATCTAGCTAGAGCATACATGTACTATGATTTGAATTCAACATAAAATGGATACATATATTTGAATTTCAGATAGTATGTACATGTAGTTCGTATTTATATAGGAATTTACTTCTCCTATATTCATGTCATGTGTTGTGAATATAATATTTAGTTGGTTGTATAACTAACCCGAATACAATTCCATTCAAACAAGGAAAATGTACTCAAATTTAGTCCATATGCTAGACAACACGCATTGTTTTTTTATTGTTGAGGGAAGTGCAAATTGTTTTGGTACTGTACACGTTATGTTTGTTGTCTCGATATTTTTAGTGTTATTGTTGTTGTATTTGAATGCATTTCTAGTAATATAGTAAAACGGGACATGGATCTCTCTAGTGATGAGGTGCGAATTGTCTTTTTTTGGTACACGTTAAGCTTGTTCTCTCGAAATTTCAAGCCGCGCCTTGTTATGCTGAAATTTCAAGCTAGCATCTCTGTCTATCGTGCTGCGAAACAGCCGCATCTTCAACCCGCGCCTTGTTACCCCGAAATATTTAAGATATATCTTTGTCTCGTTGTGCTCCAAAAACTCCCTCGATCTCAACCTGCGCCTTGCTATCCCAAAATTACAACGCGCGCAAAAACTCCCACCTCCTGGGAAATCCCGACACGCGAAATGCCCGTGATATCCCTGAAATGAAAGAACCGCCTAGCTCAAATTGGTGGGGGTACTTTCGTAACTTACCCCACATTTCGGGCAAGCGCGTCCCTAAGCCATGGTTCCCCACTCCCATCCCATCCGCCCACCCATTAGTACACTGAAGTCGCGAAAACTCACGAAGCCCCACACCCTCCTCTGTCCGCCACCCAGCCGAAGCCTCTTCCCTAAAGACGTCGTCCACAGCAACAGCTCGACATCCCTCATCTATCGTACAGGATGAGGATCCATCGTCGATCTCGTCATCCCGTCGGTTCAGCCACCTCATCCTCCACCTCCAAGGAGCTGCCCCGACGTTCCCCTCGTCTTTCGCGCCACCTCCATTCCCACACCGCTGTCTTCACCTGCACCACCGGAAGAGCATCATCATCATCATTTCCTCGCATGAAGCTCAGGCCTAATCGGCGCCACCAAAGAGGTTGTACACTAATCGCCGCATTTTCTTCTTGATTCGATCTCACGGTGCTGCCGGTGCTCGGTCCCGAGCCGACATGGTGCGGCTCCATCCATGGCGGCGTCGCCAGCCACTTCCTCCAAGGCATCGCTCCCTCGGCAGCGACGTCCACATCAGTAGGAGATGTTGCTGCTTTAGCTCTCGCTCACGCTGCTGCTCTGCTCTTGCTCTCGATCCCCTGCCTGGTCTACTCTTGCTCTTGCTCACGTTGCTGCTCTCGCTCTTGCTCTTGCTTGTGATGCTGCTCCGATTTAGCCACACTTCAGTCGACTGAATCGACTTTTGGGTTAGTCGATTTTCAGGGGGCGGGGGGCGGGCTTGCCGGAGTTAAGGAAGTACCAGCCGCAGCAGGGGGGAGTTCGCTGGAGAGGTACCCCACTATCTATCTTAGGGTTCAGGGTCGGGGCGGTGGTTGCTGATGGTGGTGGGGCGGTGGCGTGGGGATCGCCGGAGAAAAGCTCGGCACGGGGGGGCCTAGTGGGATGGCCGGGGCGGCGGCGGACCGACGGTGCGGAGTGGTTTCGGGGCGGGAAGGGCGGCGCATCGCCGGCCAAGGGCGGTGGGGGCGGTGGTTTGGCCGGTGGTGGCTGGCGGCTCAGGGGGGTCGAGGTTGAAGATGAACTGCAGGCCCTTGATTTCGTATCCAACAGCTAGAAAATCAACTGACCAGAGAGGAAAAAGTCAATCGACTGACGTGTAGCCTCACCCTGATGCTGCTACACGACCTACTGCCCCGGCTCTCGCACGCACTGCTGCTCCAAGCGTTGTTGCTGCTACTGCTTTTCTGCTACTAGTGCATTCAGTTTCGACAGTAAAATTCAGTTCTGACAGCAAAATTCAGTTTCGACAGTTAAGTTCAGTTTCGAAAATTAAATTCAGTTTCAACAGTTAAGTTCAGAGATGAGCGGCTGATGTATTTTACATCTAACACTTTGTGGTTATGTATTTTGCGTCATCTATTGGAGATGCTATTAGAATTCCACTCATGTTAACGTTGTCTCTCTTGTCCTGCTTCAGCCTCGGCGTCGTACAACTCACCGGAGCTGCTCCAACGACGAAACCCTCCATCGCAGAGGAGCAGTACCCTGGGCTCCATCCCCAGACGCCTAAGATCTTCTTCCCCTCCTCCGACAGCCAAGTCAGCCGGAGCATCCTCACCGACCAACCCAATCACGCTGAGATCGACATGGCTTCGCCAAAGAGGTTGTACACTTGTTGCATCTCTTTTTTACTCTACATGTTATATATATTGTCCACTGAGCACACGTAGTAACATGAAATATGATTAGTATCTTTTATATGACAAGCAGTGAGGTACCAGGCAACTTAGCTATCCGTGATGGACTCTCTTTAACGCCACCATTATTTATCTCTGCGTGTTTGGGCTGTGCATTTGTTGATGGGCCTGGGAGTCTCTACTCCTAATGGAGCAGTTGGTGAATAGTCTTCATGGTTTATTTTCACTGGGTTTTTTTCGTCTGGTTTTTTTTCGTCTCACCTCCCACGGCCACCCCTTCACATTGGTTATTTCATCGTCTAATAAAAACTTTCCTAACTAGCAACTTTTTAAATGGATAGGAACCGATAGCACTTACCAAACAATGAAATCCAGTTTCATGACAATCAATGATAAAATCTTAACTTTCCTAATGCATCGATCCTTACCTTTCCTAACAACCAAATCTTCTATTATTAAAAGAAAATTGGTGAATGATGATTCATCATTCAACTCCTCCATAATGGTATGTTGTGGCCTTCCCACACTTACCAAAACAATCAATCGCACTTACCAAATCTACTCATCAACCCACCGCCACTCGCCACTCGCCTTATCCCCTACCACGGTAGCATCAATATCCTCACCCCTCGCTTCATCCTATCTTCTCTCAAGGCATCCGCCATGGCGCGCTCCATATCGCCGATCTTTGGGCTTCTGTGAGGCAGCGATTTGAAGCCTTCGGGCTGCAGATCAAGGCCTTATGGCGGCGAACTACATGATGCCTGTCGGCTCTGGCGGCAGCAGGTCAAACCTTCCTCAGCCTTTCTCTCCCGCACGTTCCATCTCCATCATTCTTTTTGGTTGTCCAGTTTTTTGGTCCAACACCTAGAATATGCGCGCGCACATCTTCAACCTCCTCGCTCGCTCACGTCTCCCTCCTCTCCTCTCTTGCGACGTTGTCGCCACCACAACGCCAGCTGGACTCCTCCCGGTACCAACATCCACCGTTTCCTCACTATTCTACCCCTCCTGCCGCGGCGAAACCCTACCTAACTCTTTCTCCACGTCATTGATGCCGCCATCGTCAGCCTCCTTCCATGCCTCCCGCGCCCTTTTGTCACACATCCAGAGATATATGGACTAGATGATTAGAACTAAGCAGGAGCATCTCATCGCATCTGGCACACACCGAGTTCCAATCATTGAGGTCTATGTGGTCTTATGTGGTGAGCAGAGCAGTTGGATTGATTTCCTTGCCGTTGTTCTACGCCCTCCACTGCATGGGCGAGCAACAGTGGCAATGCGTATGTAGGGAAAGGAAATGGATGCATCATGCATGTGTGTATGCATATTCACTTGCTTGCTCTTTCCTTGCCGTCATAGAATAAAGCGGCGGGAGAGGCTTTTTTACTGCCAATTCTTTCAAAACTTACATATTTTGGCCACTTAAATATGGTTGCCTATTTATTTGATGTGATCTATCTTTTGTTTTTTCTCCTAAAGATATATATGTTTTGTTTGACTGACCAAAGCGAGTGTGCTTTTCGAAAAGGAGGGAACAAACAGAAGCACGTCAATCGGATCTGAGCCACCTACTATATATATTGCCACTAATGGAGGAAGAGAAGAAGAATTGTTGCCTCTAATGGCACGACGCACACGAACAGGTGCCCACCTCTTCTTTTTTTAATATTTCTTCTTTTTTGGGAGTGTGAAAGTGACATAAGTTATGTGATAATGCATGGAAAAATCATATAGAGGCATGTATGAACCAACTACACAAGTAGGTCAGAGCTCATGCGGCGTGGAATTTAAGATCAATCATGCATTTTCATAGTTGATGGTTGATGCACACACAACTTTGGTGACATAGTTGGTAGTTGATGGTTGACTATCCTATGGGTGAACCTAACCCATTTGTAATTCCCTCTATAAAGAAATATAAGAGCGTTTAGATCACAGTGGTCTAAACACTCTTATATTTCTTTACAGAGGGAGTACATATTATTTTGTTGATAATAGATCAATGTTTGCATTTGTGCTTCATTTTCATTAAATCAATATTTGTCCATGGTATTATTCATATTCCTCTGATTATTGGAGTTGGGAATTAGATTAGGGACAGTGGAAGAACTACGGGCGGGATCATGTGCAGATGGCTTAGGGATATATGTTTGCCTTATATTTTTAGATTACTCTTATTTGCTTATGCATGTCCTTCTACGGATCAGTTTTGGATGTTTGACTTCTGGAAGTTCCCGGCTGCACATCCCAACCTCAACTGAAGTCTCACCATCGAGGGTGTTCAGGTGCTTGTTGTTCTTCAGTTACTGTTGCTCTTTAGATTCATGTCTTAGATATTCTTAGGACAGAAATCTTATGGAGTTTAATGATCATTCATTTCAACAAATATATGTGATATTTCCGTGTAAAAGGCTGCCTTCCAAAATTATGGTGATTTGATGTTTCTTTCAACATTATTTTGTTTATAATCTGAATCTGAAGCTAACTATACGTCCTTAAAATGTTGCCAGTTAAGAAGTAGAAATTTAGTTAGTCCCTGTTAGAACCCTAGCCTTGGCCTAGCTCACCTCTCTGTGTGTGTGTGTGTGTGTGCACCTCACTCTCCCGCTCTGGCAATAACCTAGAAGGAGGAGGAAGAAGAAGAAGAACACGATGGACACGGCGAGAGTTTCTGGCACACGAACGCCATTGCACGAACGGTATTTTTCCCAAGCAACAAACTCGCCCACACATGTTACAACAATCACCGTGGCGATCTTATACCCGGGCCAACTGTAACACCCTCGATGCGACTATATCTCCCACGTGTCGAGGCACGACTTAGAGGCATAATCGCATTGAAGGCATATGTCGCAAGTTAGGCAATCTTCACAACATCCCATGTAATATAGATAATAAAAGGGGAGATAACATAGTTGGCTTACACTCGCCACGTCAATCAAGGTACATAAATAACATTACATCATCCAAACACTCATGGCCCGACTACGGCGCCAAAATAAAAGATAACCCAACATGCGACACGGTCCCGATCACCCCCAACTGGGCACCACTACTGATCATCAGGAAAGGAAACATAGTATCGTTGAGAGTCCTCGTCGAACTCCCACTTGAGCTTGAGCGTGTCACCTGGAGCAGAATCATCAGGCCCTGCATCTGGTGTAATAGTAATCCGTGAGCCACAGGGACTCAGCAATCTCGCACCCTCGCGATCAAGACTATTTAAGCTGAATAGGTATGGCAAGGTAAATATATGTGGAGCTGCACCAAGCGACTAGCATATGTGGTGGCTAACTTGTTCGCAAAAGAGAGCGAGAAGAGGAGGCAAAGCGCGAACGCATAACTAGAGGGCAAATCCTGCGGCAAACATTACTCCAACACCGTGTCCACTTCCCGGACTCCGCCGAGAAGAGGCCATCACGGTAACACACTCAGTTGATTCATTTTAATTAAGTTAAGGTTCAAGTTATCTACAACCGGACATTAACAAATTCCCATCTGCCCATAATCGCGGGCACGGCTTTCAAAAGTTCACATCCCTGTAGGGGAGTCCCAACTTAGCCCATGACAAGCTCTCACGGTCAACGAAGGAATAGACCTCCTCCCGAGACGTTTCGATCAGACTCGGTACCTCAGTTCTTCAAAACACTTCGACAGGTTAAAACTAATCCAGCAACACCGCCCGAATGTGCCGACAAATCCCGATAGGAGCTGCACATATCTCGTTCTCAGGGCACAAATTGGATAAGCAATCCGTACAACTAAAACCAGCCCTCGAGTTTCCCCGAGGTGGCACTGCAAGGGGCTCTAGGGTGGACCAACACTCAGAGGAGCGCTGGCCCGGGGGGGTTTAAATAAGATGACCCTCGGGCTCCGGAAACCCAAGGGGAAAAAAGGCTAGGTGGCAAATGGTAAAACCAAGGTTGGGAATTGCTGGAAAAGCTTTAATCAAGGCGAACTATCAAGGGGTTCCCATTATAACCCAACCGCGTAAGGAACGCAAAATCCGGGAACATAACACCGATATAACGGAAACTAGGGCGGCAAGAGTGGAACAAAACACTAGGCGAGAGGCCGAGCCTTCCACCCTTTACCAAGTATATAGATGCATTAAGATAACATGGCAATATAATGGTATCCCAACAAGTAAATAAAGTTCCAACAAGGAACGGTCTCCAATCTTCACCTGCAACTAGCAACGCTATAAGAGGGGCTGAGCAAAGCGGTTACATAGCCAATCAACGGTTCTCTAGGACATGGTGGGTTAGAGGTTTGACATGGCAATTTGGGAGGCTTGAAAGCAAGTGGTAGGCATCGTAGCATAGGCATAGCAAAAGAGCGAGCATCTAGCAAAGCAAAGATAGTAGTGATTTCGAGGGTATGATCATCTTGCCTGCAAAGTTGTCAGAGTTGACTGGATCCTCGAAAGCAAACTCAACGGGCTCCTCGTTAGCGTCTCCCGGCTCTACCCAAACAAGACAAACATACAATAAGGACACAATCAACCACGTGCAAGGATCAAACAATATGATGCAAGGATGGTATGCTATGCGGGATGCGATGCGGGATGCATATGCAAGATTTGATAAGGGATGCATGAACCTGGCCTCAACTAGGAAAACCAAGTGTGCCACTGTAAAGATGAGATGAAATCGTTTGAAAACGATATAAAGAACACCGGAATCGGAGTTACGGTTTGGAAATGGCAAGCAATTCAAATATGACACCGGTCTGCGATTTACAGCAAGTAGCCATCTAAATGCAAAGAGATGAACAAGCTACAGCACTCAAACATGGCATAAAAATACATGGCAGGGATGCATTCAAGATGCTTAACAAAAGTCTAGCACTGAGCTATGGCCAATTCATCCATTAACAGGTTCAAACAAGCATGGCAAAAATGCATATGGAAAACAGATCTCAGACTTGGTGAAATTAACACTTGTCTGGAATTTCAGATCAGATAGCACTCTTCGGAGCAGCAAAACTACATGCTACAGGACCTGAACATGGCAAAGTAAAGCATGGCATGGAGCTACTAAAAGAGCTTAACAAAAGTCCCTTATTGACCTTGAGCCAAAAGGGATCAGAAAATACAATTGCAAGCCTGTGAACATGGCAAAAACATAATCAGTTCTCAGACTTAGTGAAAACTGGAGCTTGCTGAAAACAGATTTCAAGTAGGCATGTTTACGAGCTCGATGCACCCACTACAGAGAAAGTCATGACAATCTAAGCTTACACCCATCAAGAATACACAAAATGCAAGCTAGACATGGCAAGAACAATAACATAGCATGCACGGATCAACTACAACATGATCGGCAAAATCGCTAACAAGTAGACAATCTGCCCAGATTCACGAAGTAGCAAAAGTAGAGCTCGATTGACTCAAGCTAGGGTGCTCCATAATTGCAAACAAAGACATGTATGGATAGAGCACTACAAGATTAACAAAACGTCCTTAGTGATCATCCTCAAAAGAGGCACGGATCACTAGGAGACAACATGAACATATGGCATCATGAGAAAAACAGATCAAGGACTTAGTGGAAATGCTAAGTCCCTGAAATCAGCATTACCAAGAGCCTCACTTTGCAAGCTCGTGCTAGTCACCACAAACATCACAAAAAAACATGGGTTGCACCTCTGGAAAGATGGCAAAACCCTTAACAAAACATATGTAGAGCTCATGGGCATAACATGCACACAATAATCATGGCAAAAAATGACAATATCTAAATGGAGCAGCAGATCTGACAATTATCTCAAGTAGCCCTCTTCTAACAGCAATTTGGGCATCAAGATGAACTCAAATGAAAATGATGCAATGGAATGAAATGATGTGCTCTCTGAGACGAACAATTTGATATGCTATAAGCCCAAAACGGAGCTATGGGTGCAAAGTTATAGCACGATGAACAGGGCAACATGAACTAGGGTTTCGGGAGAAAGTCAACCACGTCTGGATCTGGATCTGGCGCGTTTCCCGAGGTTGGCCGGAGTGAGCTCGCCGGAGTTTGAAGTCGGCCGCCGGAGTTTGTTGGGGAGGCGTCGTGGGGCTTGCCAGAGTCGGTGGCCGGCCGGACCTCTCCGGATCCGGGCCGGGGCGGCGTGGAGGACGAGGCGGCGGGGCGGTGGTCGCCGGCCAGGGGCGGCAGGGCGTGGTAGGTGGCTCGGCCCGGGCGGCGGCGGAGGAGGGCCCGACTTGGGCCTCGCGGGCTGGTGGCGGAGGGAGGCCCCGTGCGGGACAGGTGGCGGCCCCTCACTGGCTGGACGCGGCGGCGCGGTGTGTCCGGCCCGGGACGGACATTGTCCGGCGCGGCGGATCTAGGATTTTAGGGTTTCAAAGAGGGGATCCGCGAATTGGAGGAGGGGGTCTACTTATAGGCATAGAGGGAGCTAGGAGAGCCCAAATGAGGTGAGGTTTTCGGCCACGCGATCGTGATCGAACGCTCTAGATGATGGAGAGGGTTTTGGTGGGTTTTTGGGCCAAATTGGAGGGGTGTTGGGCTGCAACACACGCGAGGCCTTTTCGGTCCCTCGGTTAACCGTTGGAGTATCAAACGAAGTCCAAATGGTACGAAACTTGATAGGCGGTCTACCGGTAGTGAACCAAGGCCGCTTGGCAAGTCTCGGTCCAATCCGGGAATGTTTAATCCCCACACACAAAAGAAAGCTAGAAATGACCACCGGAGGAGAACGAAGCGTCGGAATGCAAAACGGACAACGGGGAAAAAGCTCGAATGCAAGAGATGAACACGTATGCAAATGCAATGCACATGATGACATGATATGAGATGCATGACAACGACAACAACACACGGAGACAAAAACCCGAACCCGAGAAAATAAAATAACTTAAAGCCGGAAACATCAAGAGTTGGAGTACAAATTGGGTAAGTTACATCCGGGGTGTTACACCAACACTGGGCCACGACCCGCACGTCTACCCACTACTCTGCCTGGTCCGGCCTGCTTCGCGTGCCCACGACGCGCTCCCGCTCGCGCTCGCCACGCTGAGCCCGCAATAGACATGCACGATCACCCTACCCAGATCGCCAACAGCATGGCCTACGCACACACACACATACGATGTCTACCCACACGGGCACCCACGTGCACCACACGCACGCGCACACACACAAACACCTACGTCGCAGACCCGATGCGCCCAACGCGCACCCACACACGCGCCCGACGCGTCTAACCTGTGGTCGCGGCTTATTTGGCCAACACTCACACCCTAAGCTGGAACTAAGAGGATTCCAAGCTCGAGGTCGTCGCCGATCTCCACCAGGAGCACGCGCTCCGCCGCCGGCGCCTTTCGCAGCTTGGGGCACCCGCACTTGAAATGGTCGCGCTCGCTGCAGCTGTAGCAGCGTCCGCATCGCTTGCCTCCGCCGCCCAATGTGTCGTACTGCCCGCGCCATCGTTGTCGTGGTCGAGGCCGCCTCCGCCATGCCGATGTTGCCGAGCTACCCACCGCGCCGCAGTTAGCATGAGTTCCTCACCGTTGCGCCTACCCCCGTCATGCCCGCGATGCCGGGTCCGTTCGTCGAATGCTTTGAGCCACCCCAAAGCCTCCTCGTACGCCATCTCTTCTACATTGCAAAATTGTTCAATTCCGGCGACGGCGGGGTAAAGGCGGTCTGGGACCGTGTCCAACATCTTCTTCACGAGCGCAGCGTAGTCGAGCACCGCCCCCAGATCTGCATAGCGCGTCGTCATGGTGCCAAGCTTCCCGCGTAGGCTGTCCAAGTCGTCGTCGTCCGCCATCCGCAGCCGCTCGAACTCGCCACGGAGCGACACGAGATGGGCCGCCCGCACCCGATCAGCGACGACGAAGCGCACCTTGAGGGAGTCCCATACCTCCTTCGTGGTGGGCTTCGTTGACACCGGCAGCAGCACTTCCGCCGACAGCACCTCGAGAAGCATCGTCCGCGTCGTCTTGCTCTTGTCGGTGTCGATCGTCGTGCCCTCCGCCGGAACGACCACCCCCACAGCCCCTAGGCACCAAGAAAAGCTTCCACCTTGATCGCCCAGGAGGTGTAGTTCGTCGTGGTCAGTGGTGGGACCGGCAGCGAGAACGAACCACCACCGCCATCGTGTAGTACGAGTGCCATGGCCGCCGGCGTTCACCTTCGAAACCGGGCTCTGATGCCAATTGTTGGAACCCTAGCCTTGCCCTAGCTCACCACTCTCTCTATCTGTGTACCTCACTCTCCCGCTCTGGCATGAACCGAGAAGAAGGGGGAGGAATAGGAAGAACACGATGGACACGGCGAGAATTTCGGGCGCACGAATGCAACCGCAAGAAAGGTATTTTTCCCAAGCAACAAACTCATCCCACACATGTTACAACGATCACCATGGCGATCTTATACCCGGGCCAGCGCTCGGCCACGACCCCGCCTGGTCCGGCCCGCTCCGCGCGCCCATGATGCACTCCCCCTCGCGCTCGCCACGTTAAGCCCGCAATAGACCTGCGCAGTCACCCCGCCCAGGTCGCCAACAGCATGGCCTACGCACACACACGTATGGTGTCCACCCACACGGGCACCCCGGGCACCACACGCACACACACACGCAGACCTACACTGCGGACCCGGCAGGCCCAGCGCACACCCACACATGCGCCCGACGCGTCCGACCCATGGCTGCGGCTTATTTGGCCAACAGTCCCTCTACCGAGGATGGAACTCGGCAAACGCATGGCTGATTTTGTTTGGCTTTACTGAGTTCCCAAGAAACTCTACTCGGCAATTCCAATAGTGAAAACTATCACATGATCCGCCCTAATTGTACGGGCAAATAATATGTATGCATGGTCTATAATGAAATTTACAACAGAGATTCACTTTCTCATGATTCTACCTAACACGGTCTACTATGCGGGGAGGCGTTTTGGCTCCAAAAACAGTAGAATTTAAAAAAAAACTGAAATTTTTCATAGATGTTTGTGTTAGTGTCGCAAGAATGCTTGACAATTTTCATGCAAAATGGAGCAGCGTTTCGTCTGTGAAAATAACAAATTTGGGTGTGGCATTGTGGGGTAACAATTGATGATTTTGGATGATGTATTATGATGCTGACAACGAGGTTACTGGAGCTCATTAAAATAGCAGTATGAAATAAGCCTGCATATATTTGTTGGTTTTCAATTTAAGCATTTCAACTCAACTGAAATTATTATTTGTACATTATTTACTGACATTTACCCCCTGTCTTCGCAGGCTATATAGAATGATTGCATGTTTTAATCAAGAAGGCCTCAATAGGTGGACTGACTCAAAATGGAGAAGCATGCTGGTAGTTTTTCTGTTGATTGTATTAAGCATTTTAAGTTCGTAGCAATTCATAACGTCAATATCTTTGGGATGCTTTGTAATATTTTACAAAACTGTGTTTTTTTGCCTGATCTGGCGTGCTATCCATAGACGTCCTTACCCATTTCCTTCTCACATATGTTATGGTTTTTCGGATAGCCTAGACAATTTGGGGGTGTCGATTCTCTCTCTCTCTCACTCTAATAGAATAATGAACAACCAATAAGACAAATATTATAGACCTTCTCCTCAGTCCTACCATGCATTATTTGACTTTTGTGCTAATACAAGGAAAAATATGTGTGAACTTGTGAGTTGTGACCTACTCCATCTGTTCCTAAATATAAGTCTTTTTGGAGATTCCAATGTGGACTACATACGAAGCAAAATTAGTGAATCTATATTCTTAAATATGTATATATATATATACATCCATATGTAGTTCGTATTGAAATCTCTAAAAATACTTAAATTTAGGAATGGAGGGAGTATATTTTCTGGGCAAGTTTTATCCTTTTTATTTGCAATTGATGTTGCATGTCATTCACCCTTTCACCCTTATATTTGATGTTAATGTCTGAGTGTATGTCTAAGTAGGGTTTCTCTTCGGTTGGTTGGTGTTTGAATATGAGTTGCTCGCTTCCCTTTTAGGCATATCTCCTATTACAACACACCCATTTCCTTTTGAGTTTTATGTGAAAATCCTTTTGAGCTGACACACCAAATATGAAGTTACATAACTCAAATAAAATTCTTTTTTTTTCAAAAATACAAATAAATGCCAACGAATTTTTAACAATAAATGTTCTCAAAGATTGATATGTCTACCTGTCACAAGAGAGGTTGGAGTAGCATGTTCTAGAAGACATGTTTTTTCTATAGTACTTTCTAAATGGTAAATTGTATGGTTTCAAGCGCCTAAGTCCATATTATGTAATAGTTTGCCAGCCAATTGCATATTGCAATGAAGTTTCTTGTTGGAACATCTTGAAACATTTGTTTAAAGGAAAAAATCCTTCATGTGTTGATTTTAATTAATGGATAATAACAATGCACATGCTTTCATGATGCAATCGATTTTAAGAACTAAAAAAAGGCATTCAAGTGTTATTATCATTTGTAATGCATTGCAGAATAAAGAGTTCAATGTTTGTGTACCACCTTATTTATTTTGTGCATCAGGTGTATAGGGTCGAATTACATTTTTTTTACCGAAGTACATTGCAAGCGAATTAGATTCCAATTACTTTTTTATTTGTTATTGCCTATCTTTCTATATATGTAAAATTTTACATGCAACCAATACAAAGTTTCAAATGCCCGTGGCAACGCACGGGCAGTCTACTAGTTGAGCTAGTAGGGCAGTGACCTGGGTCCAAAGTAGTAGAAGTAGCACAAAAACATTTTTTGAGTGTAGGCTTTTCCTTGATCAAGCCTGCCTACTAGAATCACCAGTGCTTGAAAGGAAAAGTGAAGAAAAAACATAGGAATTGGAAAGTTTTCTATGGTACTACTATTCATGCATTTGGTTTAAAGGAATGGAGCAAAGAAAACTATAGGATTTGTTCCTTTAGTGTCTCCTTGAAAGAAAAAACGTAGGAATTTTAATATCCACTTTTTCTCCTTTTAAAATTCCTATTCATGAAGCACAAGACTAAGAGATAGTAGCATAATAGCATTATAACTGTACATTTTCTTGTGGTTTGACTTAATCTCACCATGCTTCTTTGCATCATGTGATCTTCCAATTCTTGTGAACTAAACACCCAGATTGGCAGAAATCCTACGTTTTTAAATTCTATGTTTTTCACGTGCATTCCTATCCTATTCCTGTGTATTTCCTATCCCTGCATTGTTAGAATCCTCAAATTCAAACAAGCCCTTATACAATTACTTCTGTTATAGATATGTGTGAAAGAAAACCTTGTGTGGTTTTTCCCGCTCCTGCTGCGTTGTGTTCCACCCTAGCTCAGCTGCTCCAATGATGGAAGGGTTCACCACAACAGGGATCCGCTCTCCAGACTGTCTTTCGCCGCCTCAGATCTTCTTCCCGCCGCCGGCAGCCATGACAACTGCATTACCATCATCAACTGAGCAGATGACCTTGAGGACTACATGGGTCCGCAAGAGAGGTTGCACTCTTCCGTGTCTGCTTACGTTATGCATCACTTAATATGACAACATGCTACTTTGTCGTCGTGTTCACCTATTAGACTCCGAGTCAGGTCCAAACTGATGCTGAAACTTGAGTTTTTAAATGGTTGTGGGGTACATATTGGGGCAGAAATCAGTACTATCTGTCTACTATCTGGTTAATCTTGGGTGTTTACTATGAGTTTCATGTTGGGTGCAAACAAACAGTAAAGGAGCCATTATCTGTATTTTTAACTAAAGCTATTATCTGCCTGCTATCATTGGTTTTGGGTCTATCCATAGTTTTCTACCATCACTCTAGATTTGTGCATGCATTCCTTACATAATCTCACTATGTTGTTTTCCTATGCATGTAAGTTATTGTACACAATGGAACTGAACATGTAGAGCAAAAGAGACGAGCCTTGCGTGGCAATAAAATTTCATGCAGACATCGCTCCATGGTGGGTGTAAAGGCAGCCCCCCTCCACCCATTTCGGATTGTAATCAAGAGGAAGATAACCGTTCTGAGGGGGATTCAGAAGGAGAAGACCACTCCTATTTACCCCCTGAGGTCTTCGCTCTAACTTGGCATGCTGATGTTTGTAATATCATGCATATGGTGCCTTGCAGTGCTTACTTTATACATCAAATATGTCATATGCTTAGTTTAGACATGCATTGTGTGAATGCCATATGTTTAGTTTCTTTATCGTATATGTGAATCATGCAATGCCATCTTGTTTAGCCAGGCATCATATATGTGAATTTTGCAATGCTACCGTGGTTAGCCAGTCATCTTATATGTGACTTATATCATTCCATCATTTTTTATTACGTATTAAATTTGTCAACAATTTTAGTACATTCAATTATTCTTCCTCTACATCAGCCATTCGGCACGGTTATGGAAAAATCTAGAGTGGAAACAAGGTCTTCAGGAGCAGAAAATGCTATCTGACGAAGCGCATGTCTTGCTGGTTACGGATAGCTCCTCAGAGGAAGATTCAGAGATAGATGGCCAGTCCTATCCCCCCCCCCCCCGAGGTGCATGCTCTAACTTGGCAGGGTTATGTTGCTCATATCGTGCGTATGGTATCTTGCATTGCTATGTCATTTGCTTAGTTTAGACATGCTTTGTGTGAATGCCACTTGTTTAGTGTCTAATTACCATATATGTGAATTATGCAATGCCATCTTGTCGCAAGACATTATGAATTATGCAATACTGTCTTGTTGCAAGGCATTATATATGTGAATTATGCAATGCCGCGTTGTTTAGCCAAGCGTCATATATGTGAATTATATCATGTCGTCCTTTTTTTGTATTTCTCATTGCATTTGTCGACAATGTTTGTATATTCAACTGTTCTTCCTGTGAATCAGCCATTTGAATTGGTGATGGAGAAATCGGGAGTGAAAACAAGGTCTTCAGAGCAGACAATGCTACCTACTGAAGCAGATATCTTGCTGGTTACAGATAGCTCTTCAGAGGAGGATTCAGAGGCAGATGACCAGTCCTATTATCCCCCTGAGGTGTATGCTCAAACTTGGCAGGGTTATATTACTCATATCATGCATATGTTGTATTGCAATGCTTAGTTTTTACATCATATACACAATATTGAATGCCATCTCCTTAGTTGACACATCATATATGCGATTTCCCTATGCTCACTTGCTTAGTATATAAACCATATATTTGAATTATATCACGCCATGATGTTTACATAGACAGCATGTATCTGAATTATGGCATGCCAACCCATTTTCTAAAGACATAATATAGTTATATCATCTCATCATGTTTACATAGTCATCATATTTTGAATTATGTCATTCTATCCGTGAATTATATCATGCCATCATGTTTCCATCGACGACATGTTTGTGATTTATGGCATGCCAACCACTTTAATAGACACATCGTATAGTTATATCATGTCATCCTATTTACATAGTCATCATATTTTGAAGTATGTCACTCTATCATGTTTAGTTAGCCATCAAACATGTGAAGTTGTGTCATGATATCCTATTTAATTAGATATGATATATGTGAAATTATGTCCTGCTATTCTGCTTGGTTAGACAAAATAAATGTGAATTATTTCATGCCCTGTTTTCTTCCCTACTATCCATTGCACCTGTCTATCTTACAATGTCTATACATTCAATTACTTTTCTTGTTTATCAGCCATTTCAATTGGAGGGGGTGATGGCAGTATTTGTGTGAGTAAAAACATGGTCTTTAGAAAATATTGTGCTACCTGTCGATGCAGATAGAACCATGGTTGTACTTGCCCAAGAACCAGCCCCACCACACATAACCCAGACTCACTCAGATTGTACCCCTACCCAGTTGGACAGAGAACCAGCTCCACCCCTTCTAACCCTAACCCCAGCAGATAGTAACCCAGTTCCAGTTGACACAGCACTGTCTCCACCACAGAGCACCCAAACACGAGAAGTTAGTAAGGCAACTACAGTGCCCAAAGCATGAGGACCACCACTCCGAACCCCAATTCAACGCTTAAAGCAGAAGAAGAATTGTTCTCAGGTCAGGTTCCGTAGCTATGGTTCATACTAATTTGCTCTTGCATCACTGTATTTACTCATACCAACTAATTTCAAATTTGAAGGGTGCAATTGAAACTCCAATGGCGCAACAGGTATGTTTTAAACATGTTTCTATAACGTGTTTGCTGTTGTAACTTACTCTATGTTGATTTCAGTTTCAATTGAATAAATAGTTATGTTCTCATGCCATACACATTACAAGTGTTGTTATTGTTGTGTAGTTTCCCACACTTATATTCTGTCTATGCTGCTTTGTCTTGAATAGATATGATTCGAACTATCTCTATCTTGATTTGGCAACATAACTAGAATGATATAGACCATACAGTGACCATACTACATAGATATATGTTTGTTTCATGATGTTATCTTGTCCACCTTACTACTAAACTGGTTTACCAAAATGAGTTTCATATACAACATGGTAAACCTGTGATGTGTTTGTTTGTTTCTCTTTTAGAACGCGGATAAAATATTGGAGAAGAGTACCCCCGTTATGCAATGGTAAAGGAAGTAATGCAGATAAGGCTCAAGATAGTGAGACATCCATGTTGGTCTCCAAGAAAGCTGGTAAAAACTATATTGAAGAGACTGAGTCAACCCCAAAGTCATGTCTTGATGTAGTGTTCCATTTACTGGCTACTACTGCTGGCACCAGCTCCTCGAACTTGCTACCTGAATCAGTTCGGCTTCTTGAGTCTCAACTTCAAGTTGAAAGACATCGATCAGATGTTATGCGACGGGAAGCCGAAGGACTGAGGAAGTCCCTGCAGAATTCAAATGCATACTTTCTAGTGCAACAGCAAGTGCTGGAGGATTTAAGCGCCAAACAAGAGAAAGTTAATAAGCTTGCTAAGCATCTTGCCAGCATTATGGGTACCCAGGATATTCTTTCTTGAGCTCTTCTGAAGTGGTTTCAATTCTGGACTTGTTTTGCTGTGGCATTTATTTGCACTGGTCGCTAACTTTGACAACCAGTGTATATGATATGCTGCTTTGTTCCCTATATTTGCACCGGTGGTGAACTTTGATGCACAGTGGATGTAATATGTGTAATAGCTGTGATAGCCTAGCATAAGTTGCTTGCTTATTTATTTCCATGGTGTCTTGTTTATTTTTTTGCTTGTAGTTAGTGCAGTTCTTTTTCCGCGGTTTGCTAGTGGCCGCAATAACCTATTGTTTTTAAACTAGGCCACAATAACCATGGGCTACATATTTACTGTAGTTACCATGGGCCTCCTACGGGTCGTAGAAACAATGGGCCTTCTAAGGGTTGTAGAAACAATGGGCCTTCTATGGGCCGTAGCATCAATGGGCCTTCTACGGGCCATATGATCGATCGGCCAGATATGGCCAATAACAGACCGCATTATGGGCCGTAAATGGGCTAGATTTGAAATCGTCCATTCATGGGCCATCATTAATCGGCCATATTTGATGACGCTATGAAAACGGCCCAACGGATTAACGGGCCGCAAACGGGCCGATTGTAACCACAGGCTGAATTTGGCCCACAAGCAGAAAAGGCCAGTAACGGGCCGTAAGTAGCCGAATGCTGGGCATGAGCCCAAGAATAAACGGTCCCTGAGAAGGCCGAAAGATAACACGGGTTGGAAACGCCCAATGGAATAATGGGCCGTTAATGGGTATAAAGCGATACACTATTCATTGCGGTCCAGATTCACCACGGGCCGTTAATGGGCCAAGAGTTACAAATGGCCTCGTATGGGCCGAAAAACATCATGGGCCATACATGGGCCAGAAGTTACAATGGGCTGGAATCATATTGGACGGCCTAGATGAAGCTACTGGGCTTAATTCCGATAGGCCGTAATGGGCCGTGAGTTAGCGGGTCGTAAATCGGCTATATACGAACATGCCACTAACAGGCTTTTCGTGGGCCGGCCCGTTACCTTTTGACCAAGTCAAATGGGCCGGCCTTTTCACCGAAGTATATCATAGGCGTGTGCCACGTGTCGACGTATCATAGGCGCCTCCTGTCCAATGAATGGATGACATCTGTCCCAACGGTGAGGCAACACTTGTTTCCTCCGGCCAATGAGAATTTTACACGTGGAAAATCCTCATTGGTCCGGGTTGTTAACGGGTTATTGGATCCATAACCGGACCTGATAGGTTAACGGCGACCCGTTACGGTGGATGCCACGTGTTAGTTACCCTTGACGAAAACACTTCCATGACGCGCCATTTATCGTCATGGAAGTGGACACTTCTGTGATGATAATTTTGGTAATGTCATGGAACACTTGTATGACAGCACATGTATGACTATCTTGATTCTGTCATAAAATCGTCATGGATGTACATGCATGACAGAAAACGTGACCTACTATGACAAACACGTATCATCATGGAAGTGCAGTTTTTTAGTGAGACCTATTGCAGGAACTATTGCAGATGTTATGAACGTCCAGCAGGTTTGATCTGATGACTACTCGATAGTTCAGCGTGCCATGCTTTACGGCCTAGAACCAGGACTTGAAAGATGTCTTGAATGTCATGGAGCATATGAGATGTTCCAAGAGTTGAAGTTAATATTTCAAGTAAATGCCCAGGCTGAGAGATATGAAGTCTCCAACAAGTTCTATAACTGTAAGATGGAGGAGAACAGTTATGTCAGTAAACACATACTCAAAATGTCTGGGTATCATAACCACTTGACTCAGTTGGGAGTTGATCTTCTAGTTGATAGTGTTATTGACAAAGTTCTTCAATCACTGCCACCAAGCTACAAAGGCTTCGTGATGAACTATAATATGCAAGGGTTGAATAAAATGATTCCTGAGCTCTTCGCATTGCTTAAGGCTGCGGGGGTAGAAATCAAGAAGGAGCATCAAGTGTTGATGGTTAACAATACCACTAGTTTCAAGAAAAGGGGCAAGGGAAAGTAAGGGAACTTCAAAAATAATGGCAAGCAAGTTTCCACTCCCGTGAAGAAGCCCAAAGCTAGACCTAAGCCTGAAACTAAGTGCTTCTAGTGCAAAGGGAATGGTCACTAGAAGCGGAACTGCCCTAAATACTAGGCGGATAAGAAGGATGGCAATGTGAACAAAGGTATATTTGATATACATGTTATTGATGTGTGCCTTACTAGTATTCATAGTAGCCCCTGGGTATTTGATACCGCTTCAGTTGCTAAGATTAGTAACTCGAAACAGGAGTTACAGAATAAACGGAGCCTGGTAGTGGGCAAGGTGACGATGTGTGTTGGAAGCAAGGTAGTAAGAATCCCGATTCCACTGCTAGAATCCTACGACTTCACGACCCTACGGAAGCATGTCGATCCTAATCCCACTATGAATCCGGATCAGGTAGAATCCATGTTGAGTTGCGATCCAAATCATAGAATCCTTTACAAAACTGTACAATCCCGACTATGCTATGGACTACATCCAATTCTACTAACTTATCTAAGCCATTTGTTTAGTTGTAGGAAAATAGTATGCCATCATCCAAACCCCTTTTCATATACCTCATGGACCTTTATTCCCCTCCCAAGTCCAAATGCTTAGCTGCAGACACCTTTGATCCAGCTCTCAGAAACCCTAGATCGAAATTGAGGATCAGGCTTGTCGACATATGGAATTGGAGTGAAAAGGAGGATGCATCAAGATTGATCGAAGAAGGAGAGCAAGACCCTTCAAGGTTTAGCATTGTAGGTCAGATAGACAAGTGATCGACTATTCACACACTCTAAAAATAACATTAGTAAATTTCATGCATTGAAGGTTTAAATGTTCTATATATTTCCCTCTCATATATGTTCCATACATGCGAGCTACATGGTAGGTTAGCCATAAAAAGAAGTGGAATACAACTAGCATTGATGTGTATGTTCTTTGATCCATATTTAGTGTCAAAACTCTATAGAACCCATATAAATTTCTTGTGTGCATACAAAATATCTTATTTGAGTAAATCTAGTAGAATCCTCGATTCCATGACTCGATCTTACGACTCGACTATGTCTGAGTAAAACTAATCTGACTACGAATCCCGACTATGAATACCTTGGTTGGAAGTGTTTCCAAGATTGATATGATCACCATCGCACACTCCCTCTACCTTCGGGGTTAGTGTTAAGCCTAAATAAATGTTATTTGGTGTTTGCGTTGAGCATGAACATGATTAGATCATGTTTATTGCAATACGGTTATTCGTTTAATTCAGAGAATAATTATTGTTCTCTTTACATGAATAAAACCTTCTATGGTCATACATCCAATGTGAATGGTTTATTGAATCTCGATCGTAGTGATACACTTCATAATATTGATGCCAAAATATGCAAAGTTGATAATGATAGTGCAACATACTTGTGGCACTCCTGTTTAGGTCATATTGGTGTAAAGCGCATGAAGAGACTCCATGTGGATGGACTTTTGGAATCACTTGATTATGAATCATTCGATACTTGCGAACCATGCCTCATGGTTAAGATGACTAAAACTCCGTTCTCTGGAACAATGGAGCGAGCTAATGACTTATTGGAAATAATACATATTGATGTATGCGGTCTAATGAGTGTTGAAGCGTGCGGCGGGTATCGTTATTTTCCGACCTTCATAGATGATTTGAGTAGGTATGGGTATATCTACTTGATGAAACACAAGTCTGAAACATTTGAAAAGTTCAACAAATTTGAGAGTGAAGTGGAGAATCATCGTAACAAGAAAATAAAGTGTCTATGATCTGGTTGCGGAGGCGAATATTTGAGTTACGAGTTTGGCCTTCATTTAAAACAATGTGGAATTGTTGCACAAGTTACGCCACCTGGAACACCACAACGTAATGGTGTGTCCGAACATCGTAACCGTACTTTATTAGATATGGTGCGATCTATGATGTCTCTTACCGATTTACTACTATCATTTTGGGGTTATGCATTATAGATAGCGGCATTCACGTTAAATAGGGCACCGTCTAAATCCGTTGAGACGACATCGTATGAATTGTGGTTTGGCAAGAAACCTAAGTTGTCCTTTCTTAAAGTTTGGGGATGCGACACTTATGTCAAAAGGCTTCAGCCTGATAAGATCGAACATAAATCGGAGAAGTGTGTCTTCATAGGATACCCTAAAGAAACTATTGGGTATACACCTTCTACCACAGATTCGAAGGCAAGAACTTTGTTCCTATGAATGGATCCTTTCTAGAGAAGGAGTTTCTCTCGAAAGAAGTGAGTGGGAGGAAAGTAGAACTTGATGAGATAATTGTACCTTCTCTCGAATTGGAAAGTAGCACATCACAGAAAACCGTTCCCGTGATGCCTACACCAACTAGAGCAGAAGCAAATGATGATGATCATGAAACTTCAGATCAAGTTACTACTGAACCTCATAGGTCGACCAGACCACAATCTGCACCAGAGTGGTACGGTAATCCCGTTCTGGAAGTTATGTTATTAGACCATGGCGAACCTACGAACTATGAATAAGTTATGATGAGCCTAGATTCTGATAAATGGCTTAAGGCCATGAAATCTGAGATAGGTTCTATGTATGAGAACAAAGTGTGGACTTTGGTAGACTTGCCCGATGGTAATATTACTGTCTACAAAGCTCGACTTGTCGCAAAAGGTTTTCGACAAGTTCAAGGAGTTGACTACGATGAGACTTTCTCACCCGTAGCGATGCTTAAGTCTGTCTGATTCATGTTAGCAATTGCCGCATTTTATAATTATGAAATCTGGCAAATGGACGTCAAAACTGCATTCCTTAATGGATTTCTTAAAGAAGAGTTCTATATGATGCAACCAGAAGGTTTTGTCGATCCTAAAGGTGCTAACAAATTATGCAAGCTCCAGCGATCCATCTATGGACTGGTGCAAGCATCTCAGAGTTGGAATATACGCTTTGATGAGGTGATCAAAGCATATGGTTTTATACAGACTTACGGTGAAGCCTGTATTTACAGGAAAGTGAGTGGGAGCTCTGTAACGTTTCTGATATTATATCTAGATGACATATTGTTGATTGGAAATGATACATAATTTCTAGATAGCATAAAAGTATACTTGAATAAGAATTATTCAATGAAAGACCTCGGTGAAGCTGCTTACATATTAGGCATCATGATCTATGTAGATAGATCAAGACGCTTGATAAGATTTTCAATGAGTACATACCTTGACAAGATTTTGAAGGAGTTCAAAATGGATCAGTCAAAGAAGGAGTTCTAGCCTGTATTGTAAGGTGTGAAGTTGAGTAAGACTCAAAGCCCGACCACGGTAGAAGATAGAGAGAGAATGAAAGTCATTCCCTATGCCTCAGCCATAGGTTCTATAAAGTATGACATACTGTGTACCAAACCTATTGTGTGCCTTGCCAAGAGTTTGGCAAGGGGGTACAATGGTGATCGAGGAATAGATCACTGGACAACGTTCAAAATTATCCTTAGGTACCTTAAAGAGGACTAAGGAAATGTTTCTTGGTTATGGAGGTAATAACGAGTTTGTCGTAAAGGGTTACATCGATGCAAGCTTTGACACCAACCGAGATGACTCCGAATCTCAATCTGGACTCGTATTGAAAGTGTGACCAATTAGCTAGAGTAACTCCATGCAGAGCATTGTAGACATAGAAATTTGCAAAATACATACGGATCTAAATGTGACAGACATGTTGACTAAACCTCTCTCATAAGCAAAACATGATCACACCTTAGTACTCTTTGGGTGTTAATCACATGGTGATGTGAACTAGATTATTGACTCTAGTAAACTCTCTGAGTGTTGGTCACATGTCGATGTGAACTATGGTGTTAATCACATGGAAATGTGAACTAGATTATTGACTCTAGTGCAAGTGGGAGACTGATAGAAATATGCCCTAGAGGCAATAATAAAATGGTTATTATTATATTTCCTTAATCATGATAAAGGTTTATTATTCATGCTAGAATTGTATTTACCAGCAACTTAAATACATGTGTGGATACATAAACAAATATTGTGTCCCTAGTGAGCCTCTACTAGACTAGCTCGTTGATCAAAAGATGGTTAAGGTTTCCTAACCATAGATATGAGTTGTCATTTGATAATGGGATCACATCATTATAAGAATGATGTGATGGATATATAAGACCCATCTGTTAGCTTAGCATATGATCGTTCAGTTTATTGCTATTGCTTTCTTAATGTCAAATATATATTCCTTCGACTATGAGATCATGCAACTCCTGGATACCGGAGGAATGCCTTGTGTGCTATCAAACGTCACAATGCAACTGGGTGATCATAAAGATGCTCTACAGGTATCTCCGAAGGTGTCTGTTGAGTTGGCATGGATCGAGATTAGGATTTGTCACTCAGTGTATCGGAGAGGTATCTCTGGGCCCTCTCGGTAATACACATCATGACAAGCCTTGCAAGCAAAGTGACTAAAGAGTTAGTTACAAGATGACGTATTACGGAACGAGTAACGAGACTTGCTAGTAACGAGATTGAACTAGTTATGAAGATACCGACGATCGAATCTCGGGCAAGTAACATACTGATGGACAAAGGGAATTACGTATGTTGTCATAAGGTTCGATTGATAAAAATATTCATAGAATATGTAGGAGCCAATATGGGCATCTAGGTTCCGATGTTGGTTATTGACCGGAGAGGTGTCTCTGTCGGCGTTCTGGGAACGGGGGTTCCCAGACTTGCCTGCCTGCGGCCTGCGGCGTGGCTCAAAGGGGGGCCCAGCACGGCCCATCTTCATCAACACAGACCCAAGACCCTCGCTAGGGGCCAAGCCTCGCGGGGCAGACGACACGAGCTTCCTCAGGCACGGCCTCATCAGGCTAGCTCACGAGTAGGCGGAGAGATCAAGGCGGGGTACCTCACGAGGTGCCCGTGACGCAAGCCATGACGACCAAAGGCGCCAGGTGGGCGCCAGCCCGCGCAGTGTCCTCTTTTCCTCTTTGGTGCAAAGGGAGCAAGCGCAGCCGCGGAGTACCGAGGCATTAGGCAAAGGTTGCCATTTCAGTGCAACAAGACCAAGACCAGGAGGACTGCAAGACGGAGGTCATCGTGGAGCCCAAGACGGCGTCACCACCAGAGCTTTGTGCAGGCGAAGACTACTTTTGTCAGGATAGCTAGTACTAGCTCTCCCCCTTCAAATTAGCCCGCCATTGTTGGCTCCCTTCCCGCTCGATATTTGGGAAGAGGACCAGGGCCTCTATTAATAGGACCAGCCACCCACAAGAGAGGTAGTGGTAGAGAGGTAGAGGTAGAGAGGCAGAGCGAAGGACGAAGAAGAGAGGATCGAGATCCGAAAGAGAGAGAGAAGGGTGACTGAACTCCCCCTAGCAGTTCGTCCCCCCCAGCCAAGAACAGACCCTCGTGAGGCTGTTCTTCCTTGTATTGTTCATCATCATCAGCCCAAGAGGCAATCCACCAAACCACACACTAGAGTAGGGTATTACACCACAATGGTGGCCCGAACCAGTATAAACCCTGTATCTCTTGTGTCGTTCCCATAGCTTAGATCTTAGCGAGGCGGAGGGGTGCAGGTAGGTAGGAGGCGAAATCTCCGCGTGCACCCCAGTGTTCGAACCTCAAGGGTCTGCCGGAACCCGAAATCCAACATTTGGCGCGCCAGGTAGGGGTGCGCCGGAATTCGTCTTCCACCACCCCGTTCTCCTCCGACCATCGCGCCCATGTCTGATGCTCGTCGGGCCCGCGCCGAGTGCCGGGCCGCTCTCACTTCCCGCGTCGCCCAGACGGCTCCTGTCGGCGGGCGTCCTCGCCATTCCCCGTCACCTGTCGTCAACGCCGCCACCGGCCCGGCGGGGGACGAGCAGCAAGCATCGTCTTAGCATCCGTCCGTGCGGCAGGACGGCCGCACCGCAACTCCCTTGCTCACCCCAGCTGGTTCTTTGTCCCGCGTGCTCCGCGCACCCATGGAGACTCGAGCTGCGCTCATCGCGGCAAACAAGCTCCTGCGCTACCGTCCCGTCAACGACGTCTACGAAGAATGGCTCGACCGCGTCGCCGAGCTCGTCCGCGCCGCAGGGGCTCTCCAGCGTCGTCCGTTCCAATGCACCGCACCCCGCCCCGCGCGGGCGACGAAGCTCCGGCGGCGCCCCGGACGCCTCCTCCTCAAGAAGGCGCCATGGCTCCAAGGCGCATGGCCCCTGGGCGGAACCCGCTCCGTTAGGTGCCAGCGCGGCAAGAGCAGAGTTGCCAGGAAGTCCCTCGCCCGCAAGAAGCTGCCTGGGCGCTCCCTGCTCCAGCACGTCGCGACCATGCTCCTGCTCCCGCACGTCAAGACCCCGCGCTGCTCCCAGCTGCAGCGCGTGGGGACATGCAAGACCAAGCTCTCCGTCACCCAAGGCCTCCCGTGGCCACAGCAGGTTGCCGTGCCTTCACCACCGAGCTACGCAGCGTCGCGTGGCCCAGCAAGTTCAAGCCAAACCTGCCTCCTCGTTATGACGGCACGGCTGACCCTGCGGAGTTCCTCCAGCTCTACGAGCTGGGCATCGAAGCTGCCAACGGAGACGAGAAGGTCATGGCGAACTGGTTTCCCATGGCACTCAAGGACGGGGCCCGCACCTGGCTCCTGAACCTGGCTCCAGGCACGATCTCCTCCTGGGACAAGATGCGCACCCGCTTCATCGCCAACTTCCAAGGTACTCGCGACCGGCCACCCGCCGTGAGCGACATGCGCCGCATCAAGCAACAACCCGGGGAGACCCTACAGAAGTTCATCCAGCACTTCAACAACGCACGCCTCAAGATTCCCAGGGTGACTGAGGAGGCCATCATCTCAGCCTTCTCCGACGGCGTGCGCGATGTCAAGATGAAGGAGGAGCTGGCGATGCATGAAGACCTGTGCACTTCCCTGGAGCTGTTCAACTTGGCAACCAAGTGCACCAGGGCTGAGGAAGGGCGTCTCTCCCTCCTCGAGCTGCCTGCCGCAGACCCAGAAGAGAAGAAGCCCAAGGCCAAGGATGTGAAGCGCAAGGGGGCTGTCGTGCTCGCGGCAGAACCAGACACCAAGCGGGGCAGAGATCAGCCCGAACCTTCCAAGGGCAGTCGGTACTGTGTGTACCACGACCTCCACACCCACAACACCAACGAATGTCAAGAGCTCCGAGCCGTGCGAGAAGGAAGGATCGGCCGTCGCCCCGACCGCGGTGACCGGGGCTACAGTCGAGGAGGAGGAAGGAACGCAGGACGCTGGGAAGACCGTGGCCAGCGCCAAGGGTGGCGCGATCAACCTCGCGAGGATCGCTGGCAAGACCTGCCTCGTGAGGGAGACTGGAGGGATCAGCCTCGCGAGGATCGCCCGCAAGGCAATGCAGGCCTCCCTCCGCTGCCGCCGCAGCCAAGGAGAAACGAGGACCGCCACCAGGACGAGGGGCTGGGGGCTTCCAGGAGCCGCGCGCGATCGCCTGCATCCTGGGCGGGGCTCAAGCCCCAGCCTCTCAACACATCTTCAAGCATTTCGCCCGCAAAGTGAATGCATCCCTCCCTAGGCTCGAAGCCATGCGCCCTCTCAGGTGGTCGGCGTGTGCCATCACGTTAAGCTCAGCAGATCAGCTCAAGTGTGCGGCTACAGCCGGAGTCCTCCCGATGCTTTGTTCCGCAATCATCAGCAATGTGGTGGTCACCAAGACCCTCATCGATGGCGGGGCAGGGCTCAACGTCCTGTCCGTGGAAACATTCAACAATCTCCAAGTGCCCTACAGCCAGCTTCAGCCAACCAAGCCTTTCTCCGGAATCACCGACGGCTCCACGGTCCCGATTGGGCAGGTCCGCCTCCCTATCACCTTCGGGGCACGCGACAACTACCGCACCGAGCTCATCGACTTCGACGTCGCTCACATTCGCCTGCCGTACAACGCCATCCTTGGGTACCCAGCGCTGGCCAAGTTCATGGCCGTAACTCACCACGGCTACAACGTCCTCAAGATGCCAGGAAGTGGCCGAGTCATCACGGTGCCCTGCAAAGAGAAGGACGCGGTGTGTTCCCTGGAACGAGCCTTTCAGGCCGCGTCACTGGAAGACCCGGATCGCGGAAGCAGGAGGCTTCCCGAGACCGCCCCAAGAAGAAGAAGACATCGTCCGGCCCGGCCCCTCAAGAGGCAGGCCCCTCTGGGCCCGTGCCTGCTCAGGGGGAACCTCCTTCCATCGCATAGGAAAGCGTGCCCGGCGCCCTCCTCAGGCAGGGCTCGGGGGCTCTCCCCTGGAGGGCCACCGACCTGGCTAGGGTCACGAGGGAGACGCTTGGGCACCACATGGAGGCGTGTTTCGAAGCACGTTTCCCTCAAGAAGGAGTAGGGCAAGGAGAGCCAGACCCTCAGGAGTTCGTCAGCAAGGCCATTCAGGAGCTACAGGAGTCAAGAGTCATGAAAGGCGGCCGCCGCCTACCAGCAGTGGCTCCTCATCCAGGCGAGGATGGTGGGCTGTGCATCTGCATCGACATACCAGGGCTCAACTGAGTCGCCTCTGTGGAGCGCCTCTGGCCCTCGCGAGTGGGGCGCTGCGGAGGTCCACCCCACAGCTACGTCCGCATGCCTTATGGCTTGCCGAACGCGGCTGCCACATACCAGCGCCTCATGAGGGGCATCACGGAGGCACAAGAGGCCAGGCGTTCCGCGGCCCTGGCGGAGATGGAGATGGTCCGCGAGGAGCCACCAGCGCCTCCGGAGCCTCCCGAGGCCCCTGGGCCTGGGGGCTCGTAAGGATCGGCTTCCGCAGCCCACCGAGTCTGCTCCACCAACACCCCTTCGTCCTCAACGTCATCAGGTGACATCTTTCAGGTTTCACTTCCAGCTGGGAGCGCCCCTCAGGGCTGCATTATTCCCAGGCCGCGTGGGTCCGTCCCTGCGGCGTGTATCCCTTTTATTTCATGTTGTTAGCTTACCTTGTTGGGGGCGCCCCTCGGGCTGCATGATCCCCAAGTCGCTCGGGCCAGACCCAGCGGCATGTATCCCATTTGCGTTTATTTCCGGTTATGCATTCGACCCACCATGCTTGATTATTTGATGCTGGTCCACGGCACCTCTTCTTCTCCATGCCGACCACTTGCACGTTAAAGGGGGGGTACCTGAGCATCGCGACTCAGGGCTCTTACTGGCTCTCCAACCCTCACCCTCTGGCCTTGTCCACGGCATCGCGACCTGGCATACCAACGACGGCTGAGACCATCTCGAGGGCCGGGACCCGAGGACGTAGAGTGCCGACATCTAACCGAATTTGCAGGGACCCATCACAAGATAAGGCCCAGTGCCAGGCGCAACCCGCCTAGAGGTAGGGCCCCGTGAGTCCCGCGCTGGCTCACGGGTGCCCAGATACACCTCGCCAGGCCCTACCGTGCCAGCCACGTGTCAGGGCGGGGCTGTACACGCCCCCGGGGCTCCTCCCGGAGGGGGGCCCCTCCCACGTACCAGTGGAAGCACCATGCTCTGTGTTGGCTGACGACACTGTCGAGGAGAGGCTATGCCCATACACATACGGAAGCGCTATGCTCCGCGCTGGTGATAAACAACTGAGGGTGGCCCCCGGGCCGCATCAACCTCAGGGAGCCCAGAGCTCAGTGTCTAGCCTCATCATAACGCCTCCCCTCGGGAGTGCCGCGCGAGGTGGCTGGGCACGGTGGCTGCGCCTGGGTCACGCCCAGACGCACGCCGCCCAGCCAGCCCCCCCCCCCCCGGGCCTGGTTCGTCGCGCGTCTCTCCCCGAGCGGAGCCAAGGTACGAAGGCTGTTTGAGCATCAAGGGGGACTCCTGAGCATCGTGACTCAGGAGCCTAACTGGTCGCGTAGCCCCTCACTCCTTAGTTCCGAAAGGCAAACGGCGGTTGAGGTATGCGCGTGGCCGGGCTCTGCAGACGTAGAACGGTAGATCCACCCACATCACACCTCCCTACTTGCTGTTCGTGCGCCAAGGGGGACTCCTGAGCATCGCGACTCAGGAGCCTAACTTTTCACGTATCCCCTCACTCCTTGGCCCCGTCCTGGTTTCCGATCGGGACTAACGCTGGGTGAGGTATGCACGGGGCCGGGCTCTGCCGGTGTAGAACATAAGCAAGTAGGAAGGAAAAGCGCAAATTTCAAGGAATTCAAGAGCAAATGTTACAGTCCACATTGTTATCTCAATGCCAAACGCAAGTTTAAAAGCCTCCCCGAGGCATGATACATGTGCAGGAATTAAAGGCAGGACAGGAGCCACAACGGAGTCACTTGTCGGCGGTGGAGCAGCGCGGAGTGGGTTCGCCTTATGAAGTAGTGGGGTCGGTAGCGCCTTGCTTCGGCTTGGTGCTGAAGGCCCGGAACTTCCCCAGCAGAGCCTCCGCGCGACCCTTCACGGCCTCGGCAGCGGCAGCGGCACGCTCGCCGCTTACTGGCTCCAGCAGGCTGTCGAGGTCGACACCGGGATCGCGAAGGTAGATGTGGGTGAGGACCCGTGTCAGTGCTGCAAAAGACAGGACACGCGCCTCGGCCTCGGCCATGGGGCCAAGGCCAAGGGCGACATCTTCAAGAGCACGATCCAGGAAGGGAAGCAGCTTGGCGGGGCCGTCCTCGGCGCCAGCCAGCAGGCTCTCCAGGCCGCTGTCGTAAAGCGTCCTCAGCGAGGAGCGAGCCTTCGCCTCCATCTCCGTGAAGGCCACGCGGTCCTCGGCAAGAACCAGGGCCTTGTCATCCAGCTCGGCTTTCCTCGCCCCCAACTCCTGCTCCAGCGCGCCTAGGCGGTCGCGGCGCTTCCTGAGCTTGACCTCCCTCTCCTTGACGGCCGCCTCGCGAGCCTTCATGCCTTCTTCCTGCTCTTGGCGAAGGCGGGCCTCTTTCGCGAGCTGGTCCCGCAGGCCTTGCAGCTCTTCCTCCAGCGCCTTGCAGCGACCATGGACGTCGACAACCTCCCCCAAGGCTGCGTCACGAGTAGCCTTCGCCTCAAGGACAGCCTGCTTCTCCTCATCGCAGGCCGTCGAGGCCTGGACCAGCGCCGCCCGAATCGAAGCGTCGGAGCGAACCCATCCTGAAGCTAGCTCCAAGCGCCCGGCCACCAAGCGAGGGTCGGCGCCAAGAAGATCCTGCCGCAGTCGGTCCAGCTCAGCAGCAGCACAATCCAGAACGGTAGAAGGAGTCGGAGAGACAGCAGCCGGTGGAGTAGGAGGAGAAGGCGGCAGCACGGCCACAGCATCCTGAGGCAGAGTCTGCTGCGCCCCAACGGCTGTAGTGGCGGCGGCAAGCAAGGACACCTCGGGAGTCACTTGGGCCGTGGGGGCTGAGCTCGCCCCAGCCGGCTCAGCCCGGCCTCGCGAGGACGACCGGGCAGGAGAAGCATGTGCATCGCGGTCACCCTCCTTCGCGGGCAGAGGCGCTGCCATGGGTGGAACCTCAGGAGCTCCCTTCGGCTTCTTTGCTGCGGGCGCCAGCCTATCCAAGAGATGTGGACGTCAAGCCTCAGAAGCAGAACAAGAAATAAAGACAAGAATCAAACGCTTACGGGTCGTTGCCAGTGAGCTCGAGCGGCCTCCGGCCAAATTTGAAGCCTGAAAGCCGGCTGGAAGGGTCAACCTCGGGAAGCTTGGAAGCGGAAGGTGCGTCTGCGGTCCGCCTCGGGGCCGGGGCAGACCCGCGGGAGATCAACCCGGTCCTGTCCTTCTTCGGTATCAGGGGCAAGCTCCCGCCGCCCTGCTCGTCATCATCCTCGTCGTCATCGCTCGGAGAGAGGCGGAGAACGCGGGACCTGCGCCGGGGGAGGGGAGCCCTCAACTCTCCGTCAGTCGCCTCGGAGTCAGGCCCTTTTTCCCGCTCCCCTCCTTCCTCCTCTTTGCTGGAGTCGTCGGAGGACACGTCCACCGATCCCCCGGGAGTTTCCATGGGCACGGGCCCGTCCCCGTTGAAGACGGGAATGGACTCCACTACCTGCTCCCAGTCGGCGCGGAGGAACAAGGGCGTAGGAGCGCCCTCCAACCTCGCCACATCGGCCCCGACCAGAGATTGGAGGACCGCAACCAGATCTTCGTCGGCCAAGGCCGCGGGGCTCGGATGGGGCCTCCACATCGGAAGTGAGTACTACCAAAGCAGAGCCAGCTGGTGCTCCAGGAATTCCCTCAGCAGCGACGCGCCGATCAGCTTCGCCGCCGCCATGTTGGCCGGCCTCAGATCCGCGTCCATCTTCTCCAACACCAGCTTCACGCGCGGGTCCGCGAGCTCCGCTCGACCCCAATCGCTGGAGCTCGTGGGCTGCTCCGTGGGCAAGATCAGCCGAGGGTGGATGCGCCCAGCATCCGCCAAGACCCACTTGCTCCTGAAGCCCTCAATCCTTTTCCCGGGGTTCGAGATGGCAATGGCGCCACCGTATGCGATGAAGCTCGCACACGCGGAAGCAGGATCGCAAGAGGTACGGAGGTAGAAGTAGTGGCGCAGCAAGGCCATTGAGGGTTGCACCCCTACGTGAGCCTCGCAGTAATAGGCGAAGATTGCCAGGAGAAGGACGGAGTTGGTGTGGAGATGCAGAGCATCTAGCTTATAATGGTGCAGGACAGAGAAGAAGAACTCGGAGAAGGGAGGCACCAGGCCAGCAGCAATGGCACTTATGAAGAACGGATAGAAGGTGCTCCCTTGGCCCTCAGGGGTGGCGGAGCCAGCCTTGAACACCTTCGCCCCGTCGATGCCCCGCGCCGCCGCCATCCGGCGTAACCGGGCGAGGCTCACCTCCAACACGTTCGGCGAGTCCAGGGCAGACGAGTACCAAGCTACGGCCGGGGGCTGACGAGGCGCCATGGCTTCCTAGGTCACGTGGTTGGAGTAGATCTAGAAATTTTGGAGGAAGGAAGGAGAGGCGCAAGAAAGGGGATCTGAGCAGCAACCAGAGAAAGCGAAAAGCAAAGCCTAGGCGGATGCCGCTCCTTTATCGACTCGCGCGGTTGCTAAGGCACCCACGTCCAATCAACCGCCACGCGGCGCCCAAGGCCGCAGGCTGTTAGGGCAGGGCCCGCGGCGCTTCGCTCTTGCCCTTCCGCCTCCCTGCACGGCCAAGTCCGGGCGCGCCTTGGTCCCGGGGGCTACTGCCGGCGTTCTGGGAACGGGGGTCCCCAGACTTGCCTGCCTGTGGCCTGCGGCGTGGCTCAAAGGGGGGCCCAGCACGGCCCATCTTCATCAACACAGACCCAAGACCCTCGCGAGGGGCCAAGCCTCGCGGGGCGGACGACACGAGCTTCCTCAGGCACGGCCTCATCAGGCTGGCTCGCGAGGAGGCAGAGAGATCAAGGCGGGGTACCTCACGAGGTGCCCGTGACACAAGCCATGACGACCAAAGGTGCCAGGCGGGCGCCAGCCCGCGCAGTGTCTTCCTTTCCTCTTTGGTGCAAAGGGAGCAAGCGGAGCCGTGGAGTACCGAGGCATCAGGAAAAGGTTGCCATTTCGGTGCAACAAGACCAAGACCAGGAGGACTACAAGACGGAGGTCATCGTGGAGCCCAAGACTGTGTCACCACCAGAGCTTTGTGCAGGCGAAGACTACTTTTGTCAGGATAGCTAGTACCAGCTGTCCCCCTTCAAATTAGCCCGCCATTGTTGGCTCCCTTCCCGCTCGATATTTGGGAAGAGGACCAGGGCCTCTATAAATAGGACCAGCCACCCACAAGAGAGGTAGTGGTAGAGAGGTAGAGGTAGAGAGGGAGAGCGAAGGACGAAGAAGAGAGGATCGAGATCCGAAAGAGAGAGAGAAGGGTGACTGAACTCCCCCTAGCAGTTCGTCCCCCCCCCCAGCCAAGAACAGACCCTCGCGAGGCTGTTCTTCCTTGTATTGTTCATCATCATCAGCCCAAGAGGCAATCCACCAAACCACACACTGGAGTAGGGTATTACACCACAATGGTGGCCCGAACCAGTATAAACCATGTGTCTCTTGTGTCGTTCTTCCCATAGCTTAGATCTTAGCGAGGCGGAGGGGTGCAGGTAGGTAGGAGGCAAAATCTCTGCGCGCACCCCAGTGTTCGAACCTCAAGGGTCTGCCGGAACCCGGAATCCGACAGTCTCGGTCATGTCTACATAGTTCTTGATCACGTAGTGTCCGCACGCTTAACATTCTTTGACGATATAGTGTTATATGAGTTATATGATTTGGTGACCAAACGTTGTTCGGAGTCCTAGATGAGATCACGGACATGACGAGGAGCTCCAGAATGGTCTGAAGGTAAAGATTGATATATATAGGACAATGATATTCGGACACCGGAAGAGTTTCGAAGTGCACCGGGTAGTCATCGAATCACTGGAAGGGATTCCGGGCACCCCCGGGAGGTTAATGGGCTACATGGGCCAAAAGAGGGGAGCACACCAGTGCACAAGGGGCTGGCGCGCCCCTCCTATGGCAGCCGGCCTTGGGGATAAAAGTAAAGGGTGGATTCGGTCCTGCCTTGCCTTCCTCTCCCCCTTTCCCTTTTCCCAGGAGCAAATAAGGAAGGGGGCGCGGCCAGGGTAGGATCCCAGGTAGGATTCGGCCCTACTTGGGGCGCATCCTGGCTGCTCCCCTCTCCCCCCACCTATATCTATGTGGGAAGGGGGTGTCGGTGTCAAAACCGCCAGATCTCGGGTAGGGGGGTCCCGAACTGTGCGTCTAAGGTCGATGGTAACAGGAGGCAGGGGACATGATGTTTTACCCACATTCGGGCTCTCTTGATGGAAGTAATACCCTACGTCCTGCTTGATTGATCTTGATGAGTATGAGGATTACAAGAGTTGATCTACCACAAGATCTGTCGTGGAATTGTCACGGCAGATGTCCTAGAGCAAGGACATAGTCGTAGGGCCATCGCACTAGGAAGCATAAAGGGGTTAATCAGGACAAAGGACACGAGAGGGTTTTTATACTAGTTCGGCCCCTTATGATGAAGGTAAAAGCCTACGTCTAGTTGGGATTGGTATTGCTGAGGTTTCGATCTCCAAGAGGCTCAACTCGCCGGCTTGGTTATCGATCTGTTGTCCCTCTTTCTAAACCGCCACCGGGTTGTCCCCTTATATACACGGGTTGATGCCTGGTGGCCTACAGGGTCCCGGCCGGCTCATAATCGTGTCCGGCTCGGTGACTTCCTTTTCATGCCTTTCTTTACAAGTCTTTCCTTTCATACGGCGGTTTACAATAACGGGCCTTAAGCCGGCCCCAGGCCTTTGGGCCTTCTATATGTTTAATAAACTATCATCTTGAATGCATATTGGGCTTCTTATGTAACCCGCCATTAGGGTTGACCCGGCCCCTCCTGGGCGGGTCATACTGGTAGTAATATCCCCGACATTAGGCCCCAGGTTGACTTTGGACTTTGTTCTTTGTCAATCTTCAATACTTAGATGAAATCCATCTTTTGTCTGAAAAAACTCTATGACCCGCTGTGACATTATCTTTTGAAAACACAAAAAACTTTCATGACGTCATCTTCCAACGGATCTTTTATCTTTAATGCTTCCCGAGAATCGAGGCGTTCGTTTAGCTGGATAATCATTATTTTGGTCCTCCCTTGATTTTCATGCCCGTCTGTTCGGATCTGCCCTTATAAATAGGCACGCGGCCAGTTTTTTCCATTCTCCTCTCTTCCTCATCTTTTTCCTCTCGCAACCTCTGCCGCTGCTCGAGCTCCACCGCCGCCGCAACTATCATCGTCGTCCTCAAGCTTGGCCGCTGCATCACCCTGAGTTCGTCCAGAGAACGCGGCGACTCTTCACGGCAGGCCTACATCTTGTAAGTTTCTTCTCTCTCACGCACCTAGATCTGTTCTAGATTTGCGAGTTCTTCAGTGTTCTTCACTTGTTCGCCATGGATCATCTTGTAGATCTTCTCCGCAACTTCTTTTGATCCAAAAAAGAGAGATAACTCGCGCGGTAGCTGTTTGGCATTCATTTTTATATCAGTAGATCCCTTTTACCTGCACAGATGCTTCTTTATAGCCGACGAACTCATCTGTACTAGGTTTTTAGGTCTAGAATATTTCCTTTTTGGAACAGCCATTTGATCCAAAATAATAATGATAGCTTGGTGAAACTTGTTTATGCCAACACTTCGCTGAATCTGCTTTCTGAGAAAATCTGTAGTCATGGCGGCTTACCACTCCGGCTTTCTTTTCCGTATATGTCATTAGCCCTTAGTTAAGCCGCCGTTACTTGTTTTACACCTTCAACCTTTAACTGTTAATTTTGCCGAAAACTGAACCGGCAAGTTGTTTTTTTATTTTTCAGTCCCTTGCACATCATGCCGTCAAAGACACCCACCATCTGCAATTGGGTCCCCTCAACCATAACTGAGGATCGTTTAAGAGAGTTCTTCCTCATCGGGTTTCTGCCCTCAAAAAACATCATGTCTTATCATGCTCCTGACCCGGAAGAAGAACAACCCAATCCAAAAGACGGCGAAGTGATCGTCTTTACTGACCACATGAACCGTGGCTTCTCACCACCCGGTTCAAAGTTTTTCAGAGAAGTTCTTCATTTTTTCAAACTCCATCCTCAGGACATTGGGCCCAATTCCATATCCAATATTTGTAACTTCCAAGTGCTCTGTGAGGTATATCTTCAGCAAGAGCCGACTGTGGAACTATTTAGAGAATACTTCTATCTGAACCGGCAAAATGAGTGCACCAACGGCCTTAGTTTAGAGCTTGGAGGCATTTCTATTCAGTGCCGGCAGGGTGCTGTCTTCCCTCTCATAGTTTTTCCAAGTCACCCAAAGGATTGGAATCAAACTTGGTTTTACTGTCAGGACATCTCACCCGCCAATGAGAAGCCACTACCGGGTTACCGCCCCGATCGTCTTGACTCCAAGTTCGCACTGCCAAACAAACTTACCGTTGCTGAACGCAAGAAGTTGCTTCCCTCTATCAGAAGAATCAATGGTTTGTTGGGGAACGGTTTAACCGGAGTCGATCTAACCCACTGCTGGATTTCATGGCGGATTATTCCGTTAAGCCATCGTTCAAAATTGATGTATGAATATGGTGGAGAACCGGATGATTCTCTCCGTCATACCCCGGCTCAGCTAACTGAGAGGACATTGTTTCAATGTCAAACCTTTTGGTAAATGCGCAATATGAAGACTGCAGTGTTGTTGGGTTAAGTCCGTTTTGTAAGCTTAACCCGGTACCAGAAGTAAGGATATGTTGATCCCCCTTTTTTTCCTTTGTATTTTGTCCAGCCGCATTGTTTATCACTGATCCTTCCTCTTGTCTTTGTAGGCCAACTCTGACTTTTGGAAAGTGAAATATGATCATGAAGCTGCCAAGAAGGCAAAACTCGCCGCCATGAATGCCAAGAAAACAACCCGGAGATCAAAGAAGAAGAAGAAGAAGAAGACCACTGCTGAAGATTTAATGAAACTTGATGACACGTATGACTCGGAGATAGCCCTTGACTCCCTTGGCCAATTTTTTAATAATCTTATTGACACTGATCCTTACCAGGATGACACTAGGGCCAGTCAGGCCGAGGAAGTAGAGGTAACTATCATTTCCTCTGACTCAGAGCCCTTACCAAGACACAAAGTTCGACGAGTGATCCGTAAAGTAAGGTTTTCTAACCCCTTAGCTCACTTGGATCCCAACTTTCATTTGAAAAGGCAGCAACATGAAAGCCGCCGTGAAATTGGAATTGAAGATGAACCGGCTATTGTCCTTCAACAAACCCCTCGGAAATGCCCGAACGAGGTTTATTTATTACTGTCTTTAACTCGTTTTAATGAATCCTGCTCCTTACATTTCTTTTAACTCTTTTCTTTATCTTTTTAGGAGGTGTCTCGTTCTTCACGTGACTCATCACAAACACAATTTCCGGCTTTCAAGACTGCTCCTGGGTAATCAGAACTCCTCCTTTCTTCCAGGTTGCTCAATTGTATATTTATGCTGACAATTCTGCAATATTATTCCTTAGTGGCCAGGCTAAATCCAAGAAATCGAAGGTGGCTAAACCGGCGAAAGACCCGCCAGTGCTAGCATCTGAACCGGCTAGGCCGCCTTCTCCCTTGGCTAACGCTCTAGAACAGCCGCTTATTAACAATGAAGAAAATCCTCAGGAGCCGTCCCTTGACGAAGCCACTATGAATCCTTCCACAGCTGGACCGTCAAGCTCAACCAACCCGCCGTCTCCACCTGCTCAAGATGTTCAGATTACTGGGAGCCGCTTTGTTGAGCCGGGGAACCCGGCGGTGCTAGCTCGGTGTACAGCAAAGCAAGAAGCATTAGAGAGGAAGAAAGTTCGCTTTGAAGTTGCCAACTATGATCGTCTCAATGCCAGTGATATCTTATCCGGCTATCTCGGTCGTGTACACTCCAGTCGTGAGTCTGAGACCGAGATGGTCAAGCAGCTTAAGTTGAAGTATGAGGTATGTTGTTTCTGGTTTACCAATATTCCTTCAGCCCCCAAGTCTTCAGATTTATGAGAGAAACGGAATAACCTGTAGACTTAAAATATAGGCTGAGACTTTTACCTCTGAATCTTTGCCTGATATTGATAGAACAAAACTCCACCCATAGTCCCCGAGGACCGGTTTATTTTGATCATTAATGAATCGGTACTTTTAGAACTTAAAACCGTCTTCAAAGTACTTACCACTCTGGTTAACCATGATAGACTTGCTGAACTGCGTGCATTAGCCCCCAAGTGCCAAGTGTTGTTACTTTGTAAAGGACTTGGGACTTCAAATATGTTGGTAGAGTCATAAAAATTTGATTTGGCATACATTAGCCCCCAAGTGTCAAGTGGTTTATTCGTAAAGTACTTGAGACTTGAATCTTGAAATTGGATACTGGAATTTGAAACCAAGTCTTGACTTATCTGAATGTTTTCACAGAATGCATTGTCTAAACTGAACTCTTAATTGACTGACGCAAAGACCCGGCTAGCGAGTCAGGAGTCAGAAATCAAATCTTCCACCTCCAAACTGCAAATAAGTCTTTCTGAAACGGAAAATTTGAAGACCAGCTTTGCTGCCAAAGAGAAGACTTGGGAAAATGAGAAGACACTTCTGACCCGACGAGCTGAAACAGCCGAAACAGCTTTGAAAGAAATTTCAACAGAGCTGAACGGTTTGAAGGGCCGAGTGTCCCAGATGGTCGCTGCTATCTTTGGTAAGCTTCCTGATTTGATCTTTCGTATATTTTTCTTGTCAAACAGGAGTATAATCTGCCAACTGACTCTGTGAAAAATATATGCAGGTCTGCGAAGTAAGAATCTGAACCAAGACCCGTTGATTAAGCTGAAGGCAGTATACACTTTAACTGCACAATTGTATATCAGCACACAACGAGCTCTGGCTGCCATCTCTCCTACTAATCAAGGGTCTAACCGGATCAGTGACGTCCTGAAGAAGCTGTCCATCCTTCTTGCCAGGTTCCAAGAAGTGAAATGCTCCTGCGCGCAAGCCGGAGCTTTGACTGCCCTAAGACGCTCCAAGGCTTGGGTGCCAGATCTAGACCCGGCGGAGTGGCAAGGGGCTATCCTACCATGAAGGAGGACGGGTCTCCTTTTGATCAGGATGACTTTATAGCCTACGTCCGTGAAGTCCGGCCTCAGGCGACTACCCTTGGAGATGACACCAATGTGGACAAGTATCAGCCAGGTTTTGATAGTGAGAATAAGAAGATGGCCCCTCCCTCATATAAAGTAACAGACTTGATCCCTCCGGTGAGAGAAGACACATTTGCCCCGGAGGTTGACCCGATCGGCCTGATTGACGACGAAGCTGAATTTTTCGCCATGAATGGCTTTGACTGGTCAAAACCCAACTTCCAGCAGATTCAAGATGTTGAGCCAGCGAGGGAGGGACAATGATCATCTTCATGGGCTTATAAAGCCTTGTAATAGCTTAGCTGTTAAAACACTGCCTGTTTGCTTGTGCCATCGTGCAAAAAATACTTATATGTGAATCTGTGTTTCAGATGTCAATGTATGCATTGCTTAACATTTGTCTCTGCAATGTTTAAATCTCTGTTCCTGTGACTATAAGAAAAAAGGCTGGCAAGGCGGTTTAGAACTAAAATGGGCTTAAAACACCTAATTTACAGCCCATATTTTTACCTCAACAAATAGCAGAGACAAATACAAATAAAAGATAAGGTTTAATAATAGCTCTTGAATTAATGCAGCAGGTAAGCGCGTATGAGCAAGAACCATACCTTGTCCTTGTTGATCCTTAGATCGGCGGTTCAAATAACCCGGGTGATGAAATTGATAATTCAATATGTATGAAAAGTTAATACTTCTTGAATACCCAATGATCATCATATATTTAGCAGCTCGTACCTTTGGATTCTTGAACCACTGGCTTGAATAACCCGGGCGGCTGTGTTGTCAAATAATTGAGCCGGTGAAGAAAACCAGGCTAACTTATTTGTAATATTGAAACAACAAAAACTAAAGGGCAAGCAACATAATTTTAACTCTGCATTCAAAAGGTTAGGGGTTTCTGATTCGAATACGATCAGTAAACCGGACCAAAGGGGTTAAGCTAAGGCTCGAATACGACCATATAGCCCCCAGTGGCTTTGGCGTTGCGCCGATCAAGAGGGTACCGACAGCTATGTTCTCTTTGGTTCAAATACGACCTATGTTTGAATAGGAAGCCCCCAAATGACCTTGAGAGGTTTTTAACGACCCTGATTCGAATTCGATCCAAGTCGGACTCAAAAGGGGTTAAGCTATGATTCGGATACGATCAAGAAGCCCCCAAGTGAGTTTGGCCTTGAGCCGATCAAGAGGGTTACGACAGTTATGTTCTCTTTGGTTCGAATACGACCTATGTTTGAACAGGAAGCCCCCAAGTGACCATGAAATTTGTAGCTAGATTTGGATACGATCCTGAGCTGGACCAAAGAGGTTAAACTTGATTCAAATATGATCAGCTCCTTAATAGTCATTTTTGTGAATAAAAATAAAGATGTATAGTCTTTGAAAAGAAAAGAGACCGATGGTCTTACTTTATTGCTTATCATAGTATATACAATGTGAACGTATGTACATGATGAGAGCCGGTGGCTCAGGTGTAGTATGGCCGAAGTTGAGCAATGTTCCACGGCCGGCAGGTCTCTTCCTCCGACTTACGTGAGTCTTTGTGCTCTCGAACGTCAATGAGGTAATATGACCCATTATTTAAATTCTTACTGACCACAAAGGGTCCTTCCCAAGGTGGGGATAGCTTGTGCACATCTGACAGATCCTGGATGAGCCGGAGCACCAGGTCGCCTTCCTGAAAAGTCCTGGACTTGACCCGGCGGCTGTGATAACGATGCAGGTCATGTTGATAAATTGCTGACCGGGCCGCTGCTAAGTCTCTTTCTTAATCCAACAAGTCAAGTGCATCCTGTCTGGCTTTTTCGTTGTTAGCTTCAACATAAGCCGCCACACGGGGCGAGTCATGACGGATGTCACTAGGCAACACTGCTTCTGCTCCATAAACCATGAAGAAGGGTGTGTAACCCGTAGACCTGTTGGGCGTAGTATTGATGCTCCATAACACTGAAGGTAATTCCTCTACCCAACAACCCGGCGTTCACTGTAAAGGAACCATAAGCCGGGGTTTTAGCCCTTTCAAAATTTCCTGATTGGCTCTCTCAGCTTGTCCATTGGACTGAGGATGAGCCACAAAAGAAACATCAAGCCGGATATGCTCTCGCTGACAAAACTCTTCCATAGCTCCTTGAGACAGATTGGTGCCATTGTCTGTGATGATACTGTGTGGAAAACCAAAACGGAAGATAACTTTTTTCATGAACTGAACCGCCGTGGCTGCGTCACACTTACTCACAGGCTCCGCCTCAACCCACTTAGTGAACTTATCAACTGCTACTAGGAGGTGTGTCTTTTTATCTTTAGACCTTTTGAATGGTCCCACCATGTCAAGCCCCCAGACTGCAAACGGCCAAGTGATTGGAATCATCCGGAGTTCCTGAGCCGGCACATGCGCTCGTCGTGCAAATTTTTGACATCCATCACATCTACTGACCGGATCTTCTACATCAGCGTGAGCCGTCAACCAATAAAAACCGTGACGAAACGCCTTGGCCACTAAAGATTTTGACCCGGCATGATGACCACAATCACCTTCATGGATCTCACGAAAAATTTCTTAACCTTCTTCGGGGGAAACACATCGTTGAAACGCTCCGGGAACACTGCGATGAAACAATTCTCCATCTGAAATCGTCATTGGACTTAGACCGCCGGGTTATCTGTCGAGCCAGGGTCTCATCCGCTGGCAACTCTCCCCGGGTCATGTAAGCCAAGAACGGCACCGTCCAATCTGGGATGACATGAAGAGCCGCTACCAACTGCGCCTCCGGGTCAGGAACAGCCGAATCTTCTTCTGTGGGTAACTTGACAGATGGGTTATGCAAAACATCCAAAAAGGTGTTGGGTGGCACTGGCTTACGCTGAGACCCCAGCCGGCTTAAAGCATCAGCTGCTTCATTCTTTCGACGGTCAATGTGTTCCACCTGATATCCTTTAAAATATCCTGCAACAGCATCAACCTCTCGACGATAAGCCGCCATGAGAGGGTCTTTGGAATCCCACTTGCCAGATACCTGTTGAGCCACTAGATCTGAGTCACCAAGACATCTGACCCGGCTCAAGCTCATCTCCTTTGCCAATCGAAGACCATGGAGCAAGGCTTCATACTCTGTTGCGTTGTTAGTGCAAGGAAACATCAACCGTAACACGTAACAAAATTTATCACCTCGTGGGGAAGTTAACACGACTCCAGCCCCCGAGCCTTCCAATTGCCTGGACCCATCAAAATGAATAGTCCAATACGTGTTGTCTGGCTTCTCTTCTGGCATCTGCATCTCTGTCCAGTCATTGATGAAGTCAACCAGGGCTTGAGACTTAATTGCAGTACGTGGAACATACTTCAAACCATGAGACCAAGCTCAATTGCCCACTTGGCGACTCGCCCAGTGGCTTCTCTGTTTTGAATAATGTCTCCTAAAGGAGCAGAGCTAACCACAGTGATGGGATGTCCCTGAAAGTAATGCTTAAGCTTCCGGCTTGCCATAAACACCCCATAAACAAGCTTCTGCCAATGTGGATATCGTTGCTTAGACTCAATTAGCACTTCACTGACATAATAAACCGGCCGTTGAACCGGATGCTCCTTGCCAGCCTCCTTCCGCTCTACCACAATAGCCACACTAACAGCCCGTGAGTTGGCAGCCACGTATAACAATAGCGGCTCTTTCTCAATTGGAGCAGCCAGGACCGGCGGTTCAGCCAGCTGTGCCTTCAGATCTTCAAAAGCAGCGTTCGTAGCATCGGTCCAAACAAAAACATCCGTTTTCTTCATCAACTGATACAGAGGCATAGCCTTTTCCCCTAACCGGCTTATGAAACGGCTCAAAGCAGCCACACGACCCGCCAGCCGCTGAACATCATTGACGCAGGTTGGTTTGGCTAAGGATGTAATTGCCTTGATTTTCTCCGGGGTAGCTTCAATACCTCGGTTAGACACCAAAAAACCCAAGAGCTTGCCAGCTGGCACTCCAAAAACGCACTTGGCCGGGTTAAGCATCATTTTGTAAACCCAGAGATTATCAAAAGTCTCCTTCAGGTCCGTGACCAAGGTTTCCTCTTTCCTGGATTTCACCATTATATCATCCACATAAGCATGAACATTGCGTCCAATTTGATTATGAAGACAATTCTATACACACCATTGGTAAGTCGCCTGGGCGCTCTTAAGCCCAAAAGGCATAGACACATAGCAGAAAGCTCCAAAAGGGGTTATAAAAGTTGTCTTCTCTTGATCCTTGACTGCCATCTTAATCTGATGATAACCGGAATAAGCATCCAAGAAACTCAACCGTGCGCAACCCGCCGTAGCATCAATGATTTGATCAATATGGGGGAGAGCAAAAGGAACAGCCGGACAAGCTTTGTTCAGATCTATGTAATCCACACACATACGCCAGGTGCCATTCTTCTTGAGTACAAGCACCGGGTTAGCCAACCACTCTGGGTGAAAGACCTCCACGATGAACCCGGCTACCAAGAGCCGGGCCACCTCTTCCCCAATGGTCTTGCGCCTTTCTTCATTGAACCGTCGGAGAAACTGTCTGACAGGTTTGAACTTTGGATCAATGTTAAGAGTGTGATCAGCGAGTTCCCTTGGGACACCCGACATGTCTGAAGGTTTCCATGCAAAGATGTCCCGGTTATCACGGATGAACTCGATGAGCGCGCTTTCCTATTTCGGATCCAAGTTTGCATTGATGATGAACTGTTTGGATGAGTCGCCAGGTACAAAGTCAACCATCTTCGTGTCATCAGCTGATTTGAATTTCAACTCCAGCTCATGCTTTGTTGTTGGTTTCTTCAATGACGTCATGTCTGCCTGGTCAACATGATCCTTGTAGAATTTTAACTCCTCTGTGGCACAAACAGATTCCGCATAGGCAGCATCACCTTCTTCACATTCCAAGGCTATCTTCTGGCTCCCATGTACTGTAATGGTGCCCTTATGACCCGGCATCTTGAGCTGCAAATATACGTAACACGGCTGAGCCATGAACTTGGCATAAGCCGGTCGCCCAAATAGAGCATGATATGGACTCTTGATCTTAACCACCTCAAAGGTTAATTTCTCTGCTCTGGAATCATACTCATCCCCAAAGGCCACTTCCAACTCAATCTTACCAACTGGGTATGCCGACTTACCAGGTACCACCCCGTGAAAAACAGTGTTGGATTGTTTAAGATTCTTATCTGTCAATCCCATCCGGCGGAATGTCTCATAGTAGAGGATGTTGATGCTGCTGCCCCCATCCATGAGTACCTTAGTAAACTTGTATCCACCAACCTGAGGTGCCACTACCAAAGCCAAGTGATCTGGATTATCAACCCGGGGCGGGTGATCATCTCTGCTCCACACAATAGGCTGCTCTGACCAACGTAGATAACGTGGAATTGCCGGCTCAACGGCATTGACGGCCCTCTTGTGAAGCTTCTGGTCCCTCTTGCATAAACTGGTAGTAAATACATGATATTGTCCACTACTCAACTGCTTCGGGTTGCTCTGATAACCGGATTGCTACTGCTGATTCCCTTGGCCGGGTTGCTGATTATCTGCCTTGGTGACCCGGATGGCCTTGACCGTGAAAACCTCCTCCACTTGAACCGGCGCCCGGGCCATGAAAGTCGCTACCACCTGAACCGCCACCTGGGCCGTGTCCCCCATCAAACATGTTTGAATTTTTAAACGCCTTCATGATCGTGCAGTCCTTCCATAGATGGGTGGCCGGCTTCTCGCGGGTGCCGTGTTTCGGACAAGGTTCATTCAACAGTTGCTCAAGGGTAGGGCCTGACCTGCCCGATCGAGGGGGTTGTCTACCCTTGCGCCGCTGATTACCATCATGTGCATTAGTATTAGCAACAAACTCATCAGCTTTACGTTTATTACCTCCCTGATTCGCCGGGTTATGCTGGTGATTCTTGCCGTTGTTGTTCTTCTTTCCCTTCGTTGCCTTTTCTTTGTCAGACACCGGGTCCTTGGTGGTATCAGAATCAGCGTACTTGACAAGAGCCGCCATCAATGTTCCCATGTCATTACAGTCATGTTTGAGCTGCCCCAGCTTCTTCTTCAGAGGTTCAAAACGGCAATTTTTCTCCAACATCAAAACTGCTGACCCGGCATCCATCTTATCAGATGAATGTATTATCTCCTTGACCCGGCGCACCCAATGGGTTGTAGATTCACCATCCTCTTGCTTGCAATTGGTTAGATCCACAATCGACATTGGCTGCTTACATGTGTCTTTGAAGTTCTAGATGAACCGTGCTTTCAACTCTGCCCATGAGCCGATAGAATTAGGTGGCAATCCCTTCAACCAAGTCTGAGTTGTTCCATCTAACATCATGGTAAAATACTTGGCCATTGCAGCGTCGCTCACCTCCAATAGCTCCATAGCCATCTCATAACTCTCAATCCAAGCCCCGGCTATAGGTCGGCCGTGTAGTTAGGCACCTTACGAGGCCCCTTGAAATCCTTTGGCAACTGCTCATTGCGTATGGCTGGTACCAAGCAAGGCACGCCTCAGGTTCTTGTGGCCACCCCTGCCTCAATCGAGGTTACTGGATAAGCCGGAAAGGTTTGGTGAGCCGCCTGTTCTGCCACTATTTGAGCTGCTCGCTCCGCCTCTTGACGAATCCTTTCCTGATCCGCCAAGTTAAGGGCTCCAGCCCGCACCGGCTCATGCCTATATGGCTGGTTGTGGCGTTGAGCACTACTTGACATCTTTGCAGACTCCATGTGCCTATTGTAACTCGGGCTCCGGCTTGGGCAAGGAGTTGAATGAATCCTGTCTCGATTGTAAGAGTATGCATCCTGCTGGGCCAGAGCTGTCTGAAGTAGTTCTCTCACCCTCCGGGTTTCAATTGCTGTTGGTGAGTCACCTTCCATTGGGAGAGCCACCAAACGAGCCGACGCTGCAATGAGGTTTTCTAAAGGGTTGGAGAAGTGACCCGGAGGTGTTGATACATAACGAGGAGGAGTTGTATTTATACGAGGTGGCTCCATAGCGCGTGGCTGAATTGGTGCACCGGGTGTCGTGACCCGGTTTGCCTCCAGCGGGTTGCTCCCCCCAGCCCCGGGTGTATGGAACAGGTTCCTCGGATCCAGCGTTAAAGGTAGACGCGACTGAGTTTTCTGATGCCTCCTCCTCATGACCTCGTTTGACGCATTAAGATCCACTGAGAGCCGGAAAGTTTCTGCTTGAAGTTGCTGAGCACGAGCATCCAGAGCTGCCCGTTCTGCTGCCATCCGGGTTTCCTCCATGGCTAGATTTTCCTTAGCTTGCACCATCTCCTCCCGCACGCGTGCCACTTCTGCGTTCTGTCGGGTTTTATCTGCCGGTTCTACCACAGCGTTAACAGAGTCGTCAGCCTATCCATGAGGTCCATTAGAATCTGAGCCGGGGGTGCGCGGGGTCTCCTGACCCAGCTGCTGCTGACCCGATAGCTGCTGCTGCCGCCGCAGTGGAGTTCTGTCTGGGCTGCGTCCCTGCCATGAAGACTCCGGCCCAACTCGGTGGCACAAGGGGGTCCGGAATACTGCTCCCATCGGAGCAGCCCCCAAGTATGCCGTCTTGCAGTTGGTACAACGAGTCTGTTTCACCTGTTGATGAAGCAGTACTAGAGCAGATGGTCGTCTCCCCGCCTTCCACCGATCCTTTGGAGTATTCACCGCCATGGATGCAGCCTACCAAGGCATGTTTTACAACAGATTGAACACGGGTGGTCCTGGCGCGCTGAGCCGTTTTGATGAGGTTGGCGTGGACGTCCGACTCAGGGCCCGACTCGCCGATCCGTCCGATGAAGACGTGAATTCCGCCGAAGGGGACCCGGTACCCGTACTCGATTGAGCCAGCCTCGGGGCCCCAGCCTTCGTCGTCGATGTAGAGTTTGCCGCGACGACTCTTGGTCATCCGGCCCACATTGTATCCCTTGAGCCCTTCGAAGTTTCCCTTCAAGAACTCAAATCCACCGTGCGCTGGCCCCACGGTGGGCGCCAACTGTCATGGAATTGTCACGGCAGATGTCCTAGAGCAAGGACTTAGTCATAGGGCCATCGCACTAGGAAGCTTAAAGGGGTTAATCGGGACAAAGGACACAAGAGGGTTTTTAGACTAGTTCGGCCCCTTACGATGAAGGTAAAAGCCTACGTCTAGTTGGGATTGGTATTGCTGAGATTTCGATCTCCAAGAGGCTCAACTCGCCGGTTTGGTTATCGATCTGTTGTCCCTCTTTCTAAACCGCCACTAGTTCGTCCCCTTATATACACGGGTTGATGCCTGGTGGCCTACAGGGTCCCGGCCGGCTCATAATCGTGTCCGGCTTGGTGACTTCCTTTTCATGCCTTTCATTACAAGTCTTTCCTTTCATACGTCGGTTTACAATAATGGGCCTTAAGCCGGCCCCAGGCCTTTGGGCCTTCTATATGTTTAATAAACTATCATCTTGAATGCATATTGGGCTTCTTATGTAACCCGCCATTAGGGTTGACCCGGCCCCTCCTGGGCGGGTCATACTGGTAGTAATATCCCCGACAAGATCGTTGTGGCTAAACCCTAGAGATCTAGCCTGTCTGATTGTGATTGTCTCTACTGACTAAACCCTCCGGTTTATATAGACACCGAAGGGGCCTAGGGTTATACAAAGTCGGTTACAGAGAAAGGAAATAATACATCCAGACGCCTAGCTTGCCTCCCACACAAAGTAGAGTCCCATCCGGACACGGGAGGAAGTCTTCTTTCTTGTATCTTCATGGCCCACTAGTCCGGCCCATGTCACATAGGCCGGACGCCCGAGGACCCTTCAATGACGATGTGTCCGGCGCGCTGATAATCTTTGGCATTGCAAGGCGGGTTCTTCCTCTGAACACTTCAAAGCGTTTGAACCGAAGAGTCATACTCGGGTTTCCATTTAATGCCATGCCCATTGGCTTTTGCGCCTCCACCGCTTCGGCTTCCACGTGTCAAGCGAACACGAAAGATCAGAGTACTTTTTGCATATACCATCCTGGCCATGTAAGAAGGGCGTCTATTTAAAGGGACTGGATCTTAGATCCCATTCCACATCGAGCGGAAAATCCTTAGAGCTTTCTAGGAGAAACCATTCCAGCATGGCTAGTGTTCCCAGTTCTTCCTCCCGCCCCCATGGCTCCGAAAAAGGCAATTAGGGGAAATGCTCAGTATCCCATGGCCAGCTAAGTAAGCTTCAAACGTAGGGATTCCTCCCCCCCCCCCCCCCCCCGTGAATCTAGTCCCTGTCCGGGAAGGATTAACCTCTTTTACGGGCGAAGCCCTGGCGGAAAATTTCTCTAATCCAGCCAGGGGGAGTGAGTGTGCTTTACATCCTTATTAATAAGAGGCGTCGGGTTTCCAATCCACCCCTTCCTCCAAGGTCTTCTGGAGTACTACGGCCTCCAACTGCACAATCTCACGCCGGGTTCCATTCTGCACATCACGAGCTACGTTGCTCTTTGCGAGCTATTCCAGGGCTGCGAGGCCCATTTCGAGCTATGGAGGAAACTGTTCTGCCTCGTCCCTCGCTCCCAAAAGGGATCTATATTTGAGGTGGGCACCGCCGAAATATGGCGCATAGCCGGGACCAGATACTTATCCGGCACGCCGAAGAAGGTGTCCGAAGAGTGGCCCTTAGAGTGGTTCTATATTGAGGACGTCACTCTCCCTAACCCAGTCCGAATGGGCCTTCCTGAATTTACCAGTGTTCCATTGAAGAAACGCCATAGGTAGCGCCCTCGGAGCCTCGAGGAGGAAGATAGTGCGGAATTACAACAATTAATGGGCAAGATAAGGACACTCGCCCAGTCCGGATTATCAATAATTAATGGCCACTTCCATAGTGCGAGGTGTTCAGCCGCTCCCATTCAGGGGGCTTCCCATGTGGCACTACAATGGGGAAGATGACGCCTCGCGCTGTGGACGAAAGGGTCCAGATTCCCTTACCGCCGTGGCCGCAATACTAGCCGATATGTATAAAGGGGAGAAAGAGGAGTTCACTCGTCTTATGCTCCGGGAAGGATTTTCTATGTACAATCCTCCTAGCTGGGTGAGTTTTTAATCCCATCACTCTACTCGATCCTCTCCCTGAGTCATGTTTAATTGGCATTAACCCGTCCATTTGCAATAGGAATGGCGGAAGGTTATAGCGGGGATCTATAGCCCCGCTCCACAGCCGGAGAACCGTAACCGGGACCTTGACCCCGGATACGAAGAGGATCCGAACATATTTGTAGAGCTTGAGGAGGGAGTATTCTACCAGGCGAGCTATGATGGCACTGTCGATGTCAAAACCGGCGGATCTCGGGTAGGGGGTCCCGAACTGTGCATCTAGGCCGGATGGTAACAGGAGGTAGGGGACACGATGTTTTACCCAGGTTCAGGCCCTCTTGATGGAGGTAAAACCCTACGTCCTGCTTGATTAATATTGAAGATATGTGTAGTACAAGAGTAGATCTACCACGAGATCAGAGAGGCTAAACCCTAGAAGTTATCCTATGGTATGATTGTATGTTGTGATTGTTGTCCTACGGACTAAAACCCTTCGGTTTATATAGACACCGGAGAGGGTTAGGGTTACACGAGGTCGGTTACAAAGGAGGAGATATCCATATACGTATTGCCTAGCTTGCCTTCCACGCCAAGTAGAGTCCCATCCGGACACGAGACGAAGTCTTCAATCTTGTATCTTCATAGTCTAACAGTCCGGCCAATGGAGATAGTCCGGCTGTCCGGAGACCCCCTAATCCAGGACTCCCTCAGTAGCCCCTGAACCAGGCTTCAATGACGATGAGTCTGGCGCGCAGTTGTCTTCGGCATTGCAAGGCGGGTTCCTTCTCTGAATACATCACAGAAGAATTTGAATACGAGGATAGTGTCCGACCCTGCAAAATAAGTTCCACATTCCATCGTAGAGAGAATAATGTTTTCGCAGATCTAATTCGCTAGCTTGTTTTGGCAACATGACGTTACGTCATGGCCCGGTGATTATTCGAACCATTTCTTTTAACCAGCCCCGCACATAACGCGAGGCAGTTTTTTGACACGTCTTGTCAAAGCAGAGATCGTGTCCCCTTATTACGGGATTCTCATCAAAACGGGCGTGGGTAACCCAACCACGCCATCAATTATGGCGCTTGGGGGATAAGAGAGTTTTACCAGGCAAGTGGGGACGCTTAGTTTTGTCCGCCCATATAAAGGGATAAGGATTCACCTTTCTATCCACGCCTTCTTCCTCCTTTGCTCATCCGCTCCCGCACACTCGAGCTCTAGCGTCCAAGTCCTCACTTCCATCTCAACCTTCTCCAACCATGTCCGGACTGGGAGGCAAGTGGATTATCTCCTCCGTCACGGAGGGAGACGTCAAGAAACTGAGGAGAGCCGGATACCTGCCCGACGACATCGCGCACCGGCTCCCAGATGAGGGGCAACTCATCCCCACCCCCGGGCACCATGAGAGGGTTGTATTCCTCACCCATTTCTTCCACGGACTGGGATTCCCTCTCCATCCCTTCGTCCGGGGGCTCATGTTCTATTACGGCCTGGATTTCCATGATCTGGCCCCGAACTTCATCCTCAACATCTCGGGGTTTATCATCGTGTGCGAGGCCTTTCTCCGCATCAAGCCCCAATTCGGCCTATGGCTGAAGACCTTCAATGTCAAGCCGAAGGTGGTGGGCGGCTGCCAGGCGGAGTGCGGAGGTGCCATGGTGGGCAAGATGCCCAACATAACATGGCTCGAGGGCTCCTTTGTGGAAACCATAAAGGGGTGGCAATCGGGGTGGTTCTATATCACCGAGCCGCGCGACCCCGCATGGGTAGCGGCCACCGAGTTCCGATCTGGCACCCCCATGCGGCTCACCTCCTGGAAGGAGAAGGGCCTATCCTGGGGTAATTCAAAAGAGCTGACCGGACTCCAGACATGTAATCAAAACATGGTGGACAAGAAGCTCAAGCTCGTCAACATAGTCCAGGTTATGCTCATCCGCCAGATACTCCCGTGCCAACAACGAGAGTTCACCTTGTGGGAGTTCAATCCGGCGCAGCACCGAACTCTGAACAGGCTCTTCGACACGACTCATGAAGATGCCTGGAGGGTGCCATTCAAGAGCACTGAGGTCCCTCCCCCCATTACTGAGGATCGCGGATTCAGCGCGAAGCGCCAAGCCAGCGTGGTAAGTTGTTTTACCTTTCACAGGATACTTATTTTTATATAGATTGACTCTATGCGGGATCTAAACTCCTGTGCCGTTAACAGGACTGGCAGAAGATGGCCGGAAAAATCGACTGTCCGGCTCCCTTGCCCGAAGGCCCTGCAGACGCCCTTCTGGCGAAGATGTTGACTCCAGCCCCTTATAAGGTGCCGGAGAAGACCAAGAAGGCCAAGGGAGCTCGAAAGAGTTCCTGACGGCAGGTGTCGTCGGACTCACCGTCCGATGACTCTGCGGCGCACTCTTCCCCCGAAGACGAGGAAGAGGAAGAAGAGGCTCCCCCACCGACTGGGGGAGACAAGAAAAGGAAGGCCACCCCAACTGGGGAGGCCGGAGGGTCCAAGAAGGGAAGGACTCTCCTTCTGGACAGCTCCACCGCCGCCGACGAAAGTGAAGACGAGTGGTTGCCCAGGGCCAAGCCCCAGGGGAGATCGTAAGTATTCGGATACCAAAGTAACCCATAGGATTCCTTTGTCGCATTGCTTTCCCTAATCGCCGAACATAATTACGCAGGCCGCCACGAGCCAATATCGAGGTATCATCGGACGGCTCCCTGGGTTCGTCGGACATGGATAGTGATCCAGTCCCGACTGCCACCTCCCCTCATCCTGCCGACGATGCCGAGGTGTTGTCTCAAGAGGCACCGGATCGAGGGAGACAGTCCCGGAGGTGCCTCAAGGCGACCTTCCAGACTCCGGGAGCAGAGGGGACGGGGCCCCTGAGAGCTCTGAGTTCAGCCCTCAGCCGAACACCGCGCCGGAACCTCCAGCGGTTCCGGGCTCGGGCAGGCTGTCTCCTTCTTAGAGGGGTGAGACGCCTGTGTCGGTGACCTCTGTCCATCCATAGGCACCGGACAATCTGTTGGAAGCGCTTCGCAGCGCTTCCATCGAGGAGGAGCACCGCACTATCATGAGTGCGGTGATCCAGAAGGTTCAGTCCGCCAAGAGCGGATTGACTGAAGCCTGTACTAGCCTTCTAATAGGCTTTGAGGTAAGTGTTTTAAAATGTAGTAGAAGTATTACCGCATGGACAGTAGCCCCTGATGCTTTGTTCGGTGTTCGCAAAGAAAAGCCGAACAGAGGATCAAATAATATCGCAGGAGTCTAATATAAGTATGTCAATATGCATATGCAGGCTTCTCTGCTGGTGTCCGCCGCACTAACTGCGGAGGTCGCCGTACTAAAGCGGGACCTCGATGGGTCCAAGAAAGAGCTCGGCCTTGTCAAGAAGCAGCTCGAGGAGAACGAGGGTAAGTAATACCCCGTCTATAGATATATGTATATATAAGAAAGGACGCGATTGCATAATGACAGGATCATTGTACGTTTTGCCAGGGGCCACGGCCGAGGTGGCGACCCTGAAGCAAGCGCTGACCAAGGCCGAAGAGACAGCGGCCAAGGAGCGCACCGAGCGAGAGAGGCACGAGGCTCGGGTGGGCGAGGTGCAGCAAGAGCTCCAGGCTCTCGTGACGAAGCACGAGGCGTTGGAGCTTGACTTGAAGACACAAGAGTCTGAGCTTGCTGCGGCCCGTGAGAGCGCGAAGAGTGCCAAGGCCGAGGCCCAGAAGGCCTTTCAGGAGATCGATGCGATGAAGAAGATAGCGGCGGGTAAGGCTTTCTATATGCAAAGCAAGCATGTAAAAGTAAATTATCGATTACTTACCCGGATCCGGAGCTCTTCAGGAGCATTCGCAGATTTGCCCCGCAGTGTGTCCGATGCCGCACAATTTTACCAGGCCGAGGACGGGAGCTCGACGGAGAAGTTGTTCTGGTCTCAGTATGCTGAGGCCGAACATCCGGTGCCAATGAGCGACCAGCTGAAGCAGATGGTCAAGCTACATAAGGCGGCCGAACAGGCCATGAAGGGCTTCATAGTCTGGTTGTGGCCTGGTGACGCCCTTCCGAACAGCTTCTTCGGCCTGGTGAGGCGTCTTGTGGATGCCTGCCCACGGCTGGAGGTCGTCAAGCGATCCGTCTGCATTGAAGGTGCATGTCGGGCTTTCGCCCATGTAAAAACGCAGTGGGTCAAGCTAGACGCCATGAAGCTGATCAAGGAGGGGCCGCCGGAGGGCAAGGAGCACCGCCACCCCGAGATGTACTACGAGGGTGTTCTGTCGGGCGCCCGTCTTATCGCAGATGAGTGTTCACAAAATGTAATATTTGAATGAGACTTGCTCGTTTTGTCCTGTATGTATGAAAACTTGTATCATATTCGCTATGCAACGCTTGTGTGAATTTAAAATATTACCTTCTGTTTGGCTGTTTATCCAATCTGAGAGATGGCTAGTCCTCGGCTTCTGCCCCCATGCCACGAGTGCTGGGGTGTTCGGGATAAACCTGAGCACTCTTGCTCCCACGTTTGGGTCATTCGAGGGAGGTGCTCAGCACAACGAACAAGGCAACCGGACTAATAATGCTTTATCACTCTCACTTAGCCATAGAATTCTGTAATTTTAAATTTTGACGAAGCCCCTGGTATTCGGAAAGCCGAATTCGGGGCGCGATACATGCCTGTAAGCCGGACGAAGCCGGCCCCTCTCCCTAAGCGGCATAAGTCTATAGGGACTCGAAAAACCTCGCCGAACAGCGACTAGTCTCTCGCCTTATCATGACAGTCAGTTTTAGCTTTCTCTACTGAGGTGCTCAGCCCGGCAGAACCGGGGCACAATCGCAGTAGTTCTCCTAGCGCTACCTTAGCCGATAGAGCGGAACGTAAGGTACCAAAACATAGGAGCCGGGCAAACCCAACATTTGACCAAAGACATGATTCGGAGCTGATGCATATAATGTTATAAGTTCGGGGTGCCGCACTTGTGAAAGTGTGCAGACTTTTCACACCATATTGTGGGTACGTAAGCCCCTGGTGCATTGGCCGTACCAGAGTGTACGGTTGCAAGGCGTCATTAATGAACACATAGATATATATATATATATATAACAAAAATGCAATAATAGTCGTAATGTCATGCATTGTATATTAAAAAAATTGCATTAAAGCAGAGTGATACAGATAGTGCAATAAGCAAAAGAGTAGGACTATGTCCCTTCCAAGGGCGAGCTGAGGAATGATATGAAATTTGTAATCAACCTGGGAATTCTGTTGTATAACGTAGTTGTCTGCCTCCATGGTTGATGTATCATGTGTTCGGCAATAGAGCTGCCGGACAATGTTTCCAGAGATTAAAGTCCTGAAAGAAAAAGAAAAATAACCAAACGGGAAGCCCCTAGTGCGGTTTAGGCCGCGTTTTGGGGCGTACCGCAGTTGTGCCCC